>NC_142807.1:64058088-64093088 GCF_049724085.1 Artemia sp. Qi Xiang Cuo | reverse complement strand
CTCAGAAAAGCCTGAAATAGCAAACTACACATCCCAAATCATACTGTTCTGACAACACATACCTATGAAAGGCTAAGAAACCTAGCTCAGAAAAGTCGAAAATAGCAAACTACACATCCCAAATCATAGGTTTCAGACACTACACACCTATGAAAGACTAAGAAATCCAACTCAGAAAAGCCCGAAATAGTAATTTACATATCCCAAATCATAAGTTTCAGACAGCATTCACCTACGAAATACTAAGAAACCTTAGCTCAGAAAAGTCTGAAATAGCCAACTACTCATCCCAAACCCGAAGTTTCAGACAACAAACACCTATGAGTGACTAAGAATCCTAGCTCTGAAAAGTCCAAAAAGCAAACTACACCTCCCAAATCAGGTTTCGTGAAATATACTAATTGCATCCTTTTTTGAATCTGAGAATTACGGCTCACTGAGCCCTTCAAAAGCCCGCCTATATAAATCGGCCTAATTTCTTATTTTTAGGCGTTTCTGTTCTTTTCTGGTTTTAATCTGCATTGTGCACGCCTTGTTTGATGCATTTAAAGTATTAACGGTATTTTTTATCTTTCCATATCCTTTTACGATAGCTGGTATTTATCACACACCCAGAAAAAACAGCCCACGGAAAATAACCCCCACGGAAAATATCCCTGAGAAAGGACATGGGAAAATACCCCCTCCCTCCACCGAAAGATATGGTAAAAATGCTATTCAATTTACGCATAATAAAGCAATGTATCTTTTTCTTAAACTCACCCCCTTACTTTTCACGCGAAGAAACAGTTTGTTTTCACCTTACAATGATGGCGATAGAATTGAGGCATGGCCCCCTCCCCCGTTCGCCAATGTCCTAAATATATTGTTAGATCTTAATTTGAAAATAACGAGATTTCACCGGTTCTCCAAAATAGCACATTGCGTCTGCGCCTAATTATTACAATTGCCTCAAAGTGTTTTAATTTTGACGGAGAAACAGTTCCTTTTGACTTTGGCTGCTGCGTTCGTAAACACAGAGGGGAAAGGATGACAGCTAATTATAGGCCTCGTGCCGGAGAGCCTTGTGTCAAAACCAGGTTCGGTTAATAACAACATTGACGGAAGTCAATGATCGTTTTTAGCTAGGATATAGACACTTAAAATTGCATAAATTTAACGAAAGAAAATTATTTCTTTTTGCTAGAATTAAGGTCATAAACAGAGGGGGACGGTAGGATAGGGTTTACGTAACGAAAAAAGAGTATATTTCACACTTTTTATCGAGTATAAACATCATATAGGGCCGTTTTTATAGGGGGGGGGGGGGGTTTACCTCACTATGGTATAGGGTGACAACGGAAAACAAATTTATTTTTAAAAAAAAAAATTAAAAAAGAACTTAAATTGCTAATTTTGGCTTCCAAGGCTTCAAGTTAATCAATAATTTAATATGTTCTATCCATTGTGTCACAATACTTTCTGAGAATTGAATGGGGGCACATGGAGGGCCTTTGGGGCACAGGGAGGGCCTTTGGGGGTCCGGAGGGACATTTGGGGACCGGTGGGCCTTTGGGGCACTGGGTGGGCCTTTGGGGGTCGGGTGGGCCTTTTGGGGCCGGGGGGTGGGCCGTGGGGCCCCGGTGGGACCTGGGGTAGGTGGTGGGGCCTTGGGGGGGGGGGGCACAGGGAGGGCCTTTGGGTGCCTGGGGGACATTTGGGGACCGGTGGAGGGCCTTTGGGACCCCGTTGGTCCTTTGGGAGCTCGATGGGCCTTTGGGGTGCCCGGGGATGGCCGTTGGGGGTCTGGGTGGGCCTTTGGGGGTGCCGGTGGCCCTTTGGGAGCTTGGGGGCCTTTGAGGGTCCGGGGGGGCAGTTGGGGGCCTGGTGGACATTTGGGGACCGGTGGAGGGCCTTTGGGAGCTTGGGGGGCTTTTGAGGACCGGGGGGCTTCCTTCGGGGTTGGGGTAGGAGGATTGGAACCCTTTGGGGTTGGGTTAGAGGACCTCACAACACTGTTCAAATGAAACCTAACCTAACCTTTGAGGACCAGGGGAGGGCCTTTGGGGGTCCGGAGGGGCAGTTGGGGGCCGGTGGAGGGCCTTTGGGACCCCGTTGGTCCTTTGGGAGCTCGATGGGCCTTTGGGGGGTCCGGGGATGGTCTTTGGGGGTCTGGGTGGGCCTTTGGGGCGCCGATGACCCTTTGGGAGCTTGGGGGGCCTTTGAGTGTTCGGGAGGACAGTTGGGGGCCTGGGGGTCATTTGGGGACTGGTGGAGGGCCTTTGGGAGCTTGGGGGGCCTTTGAGGACCGGGGGCTTCCTTCGGGGTTGGGGTAGGGGGGTTGGAACCCTTTGGGGTTGTGGTAGAGGACCTCACAACACTGTTCAAAATGTCTCTATCTGTTTCGCCGAAATAGTTCCATAACCTGTCTAAAACGGTTTCGCCCAAATAATCCCTAAACGCAAATTCAGCGTGTTCCTTTGTTATTGGCATCTCTGTGCTAACGCATTTCAAATTAATAGGAAACCTTCTCGCGCGCTAAAACAATTCATCGCTAAGATGTTTCTTGCCTAATTGTTTCCATGGCCTTTGGTTATTAATATCCTTTGGAATTCGACCAGTAGAACTGTTCCCGAGGCAAAGACATTAATGACTTGGATCTATTCCTGGAGCAGTACCTGTCAGACATTACTAAACTTTGCCCGGAAACAATTTGATTAATGACTGACAGCAAAGTGAGAAAAATACTGTTTTTCCATTCTCACTGACAAAAACCATGAAACATACATACATTGCTGTTGACATCCATGAAAGTGAGACAGTTCCTGTTTTTTCATTCTCACTGACAAAAACCATAAAACCATCCATAAATGTGACAAAATTCCTGTTTTTCAAATTCTCACTGACAAAAACCATAAAACATCCAGTTTTTTCAAATTCTCACTGACAAAGTCCATAAAAACATACAAAAATGTGATAAAATTCCTGTTTTTCAAATTCTCACTGACAAAATCCATAAAAAACATCAAATAAATCGACCGACACACATATTCATCCATGAATTATGTAAAAAAAGTTATAGGTGGCAGCAGGGGTGAATCGTGGGGTCAATAGGGTCACTTCTACTATTAACACCAGATTTTATTCTTATCCGGCCTTTGAACTATTTTTAACAAAATGTCTATCTCAAAATTTTCATCAGATAGGTTTTGAAAAAGAAGGCGTGGGGGGAAATCTGCACTCGGATCTCTTTGGACAATTAAAAAGTGAGCTCAAACTTTCAATATCCAATCAAATGAGCCCTCTCTGAAGTTTATACGAGCATCCCTTTCATACGAACAATATATGCCCCAGGGCACATATTGTTCCTGAGTTTTTGTTATCTGACATTTGAAAAATTTTAACTAAATGGCTATATCAAAATTTTATTGGATGCATTTGGGGGAAAAGGGGCGTGGGGAAAATTGGGGCTATTTGCCCTCCAATCTCTTTTGACTCTAAAAAACTGAACTAGAACTTTCAATTTCCAATCAAATGAGCCATCTCTGAATTTTTTACGAGCATCCCTTCAATAAGAACCATATATTCCCCCAGGGCATAACTTATAACACCTGCCCTGGGGCCCTGGGGGGCTGTGTTGACCCCTTATATTTCGTTAAATGGTCTTTGAACTATTTAAAAAAAAAAAGCTATCTCACAGTTCTTATTGGATGGGTTTGAGGAAAAAAAGGCGTGGACGGGAGGGGCTAGGTGCCCTCAAATCTCTTTTGATTCTTAAAAAGTGAACAAGAACTTTCAATTTCAAATCAAATAGAGGCCTCTTTGAAGTTAATACGAGCATCCCTTCCATAAGACCCATATATGGCCCAAGGGCATAAATTAAAAGGCCCTCACCCAGGCCCTGGGGGGTTGTGTCGAAATCAGAATTTTTGTTATAGTATCTTTCAACTTTTTTAACAAAATAGCTATCTTAAAATTTTTATTGGATGCATTTGGGAAAAAATGGTCAGGGGGGGGGGGGAGCTGGTTACCCTCTAATATCTTTTGAAGCTTAAACAGTGACTTTCAACTACAACTTACAATTTCCAATCAAATGAGCCCTCTCTGAAGTTTATACGAGCATTCCTTTCATAAGAACCATATATGCCCCAGGGCATAACTTATAACCCTTGCCCCTGAAGACTGTGGGGGGAGTGTCCTGCTCAAACATATAATTTCCAGAACTTTCAAACAGGTTGAACAAAATGGTTATATAAAAATTTTGATTGGATGTGTTTGGGGAAATGGTGGGCGTGGAAGGGGTGTCAGTTGCCTTAGAATCACTTTCGACTATGAAAAAGAGAACTAGCCATTTAAATTTCCAATCGAATGAGCCCTTTCTGAAGTTTCTACGACAACGTTGTCTATATAAAACCTTTTATGCCCTCAGGGTATAACTTACAACCCTTGCCCTGAGGGCTGTGGGGGACCTGTCATCCTCAAAGACCTAATTTCAACTTAAAACTACGTTTAATAAAATGGCTATCTCAAAATTTTCATTGGATGTGTTTGGGGAAAAGGTGGGCGTAAGAGGGGGGTTAGCTGTCCTCCAATCACTTTCGACTATTAAAAGGGGCACTATCCTTTTGAATTTCCGATCGACTGAGCCTTTTTTGAAGTTTCTACGACAACACCTTCTATAAGAACCTTATATGCCCCCAGGGCATAACTTAAAACCCTTGCCCCGAGGGCTGTGGGGGAGTGACCTCCTCGAAAACATATTTTCTATCTGGAAATCAACTACGCTAAACAAAATGACTATCTCAAAATTTTGATTGGATGTGTTTTGGGGAATGATGGGCGTGGGGGGGGAGCTAGTTGCCCTCCAATTACTTTCGACTATTAAAAAGGGCACTAGCCCTTTGGATTTCCAATCGAATGAGTCCTTTTTGAAGTTTCTACGACAACGCCTTCTATAAAAACCGTATATGCCCCCAGGACATAACTTTAAACCTTTGGCCTGAGGGTTTTGGGGGAGTGTCCTCCTCAAAAACATATTTTCTATGTGGAAATCAACTACGCTTAACAAAATGGCTATCTCAAAATTTTGTTTGGATGTGTTTGGGGGAATGATGGGCGTGGTGGGGGGCTAGTTGCCCTCCAATCACTTTTGACTATTAAAAGGGCTCTAGAACTCTCGATTTCCAATCGAATGAGCCCCCTTTGATGTTTCTACGACGACCCTTCCATATGAAGTGCCTCTTGGAAAAAAATAATAATAAATAAATAAATAAATAATAATAAAACATCGGAGCCGTATGGCCTTTACTAGAGGCAACGCTAAAGCGTTGGCTATCTCAAAATATTGATTGGATGTGTTACTCTTTCTTTTTCTGGGCTCTGCCCAGTTTCTGTGTGATGGGTTACAAATAAAATGATGATGATATTAAAAATGTTAGTGAAATAGCAGTAGCTAAGGACTTTAATATTTGTAAGGATATTAACAAAGAGTGTAATTATACAGCAAGTATAAAGTAGAAGTGGGTAAAACCAAGTGGCAGATCTAAAAGACTTAGATATCGGGCCAACAGTAACCGAAACACTAAGAAAACAAAGTTATAATTTCTTGAAGACACTGCTTCTAATTTAATGGCCATTTGCTTAAGTAAAGTACAAACAGCATTACATAACTTAACTAACAGTGATTGAAAATGATACGTTGTTTGAACAACAAGAAAAAATTGCTGCTAACTTGCTGGTAAAAGACAACTTGCGTCTGAACAACCTGCTGCTGAAAGATATTTGACAACCAGTATCACAAGGAATGCATCGAATCGTAAATGAAATCTTTGGTTAGAAGCAAAGCAACGGTGAGTTAGAAGATACGCAACTTGAATTGAATTCTTGCAACACTTTCTCAATTAAACTGCTATTTCTTACTCGACATGTCATGACTTAAAACAAAAGAATATGTATATACTCCCTTTAAACGAACAATTGTGTATTTATTTAAAACATCTTTTTGGTAGAATTATATATCTTTTAGTATTTTTCCCAGGACGGTTGCACCAAACCTAACCTGAAGCCATGACATCAGGAAGAAGTTCGCATCATCTGCAGTTAGAAGACAAGCGACAACGATAATCAACATATACAAGCCTGCTGCGTGCTGAGTGGCGGGATTTCGCCTTGAAATTGGCTAAATAGTTTTTTTTCTTCTTCTTAAAACTGATATATTGACGTTTCTGGCAACAAAAATGACCTAAATACGTCCCAGCTTTAAGGAATAATTCGAATGGAATAAAAAATAATTCCTATTGTAATGAATCGATTTCCGCCAAAGTTTCTACACAAGAGCTTCTTAGGCAGCTGAACATTTACCTACAGGACTGTATCCAGGAAATTTTTTTTTTTTTGGGGGGGGGGGGGGGTAAAAAAGGATTTTTTTTCGGGAGAGGAGGTTTACAAAAAACTTTAAAACACGCGTAAAAATTTCTCTATATTCATTTTTGCTACGTTTTTATGAGTCGGACAGATATCTCGGAGGGGGTTAATAATTATATTCGGCCACAGTTGTAGCATGAAGTCCAAAAATAGATCATGGTAATCACCCTAAATTTTCAGGATGCTGAATTTATGTCACATCTTCATCTCACTTTGAATTCTAGTATTTTTAAGATTTTTATCAACAAATCTGAGGCTAATTTTGCAACAAAAGTCGAAAAGCAAAAGATGGTACACATTTATTTCACAGTTAGTACACAGTTAGAGTAGCAAACTTTAATAAGTAAGGCTAAAATTAAATATGCCTTTTAACTCACAATAAGACATGTTGTAACCATTCTTAAGAATTGGCTTTAAAATACCTCGTAATTTAGCATCCAAGAATTTATGACCTAACACGGATCAAACATTTTGGAAATGCTGCCGGCTAGTGTCTTGCAAACTTTTTTTTATCGTAAAGTTTCTGCTCGATGGATTAGTAAAAAAGTAAAAAAACTGCGCCTCAGCAAGGAGGCTATCCATCCTTACCCATCAACTTTATCTGCTACTGTTTTGGAGATTATTAGATATAAGGTCAATATTTTAATTGTAAAGTATAAAAGTAGAATATAGTAAGTAGCCTACATAATTCATAAATATTGTCCGATGTTCAAACACTAGGCTGAAACTGAAATTTGTGGTAGGGAGCTTATTGCCCATGTCAGGATTCAAAAGTAACCAGAGGGCAACCAGCCCACCTCCTAAATTCTTTTTTGCTGCCCTCTCTCCAAAGACATTAGATCAAAATTTTGAGACGGTTAGTTCAAAATAGTTTAAAGGTCAAATAAATATGCCTCCAATAAGACGTGGCCCCCCTCATCCCCTGTATCAAAGTATGTAAGCGGTGCAAGTTACCTTTTATTTACATTAAGGGTTTCTTATCGGTAAAGAAGGACAGGTTTGATCCTGGGTCTCCAAAGAGGTTTATGCTATTCAGCAGAAACTTTTAGGAAACTTTGAGGTAGATGGTGAAAAACATTAAGTCTCACTATGTGTATCCAAGTTGTCAAAAGGGCATATTTGCTCGCTATCTACAATATGTCAGGAACAACCAAGAGCATTAAGCTGAAACTGTTAAAAAATGTCGATTGGGATGTCGAACGAAATAAAAAGATACCATGTGCCGTGCATCCAAGTTATCAAAAGGGCATACCGGAAAAATCTCAGCTGAGGTTATTATGTTGAAAATTTCAGGTAATGTTGCGGAGGATAATGAACTAAATACTACTACTACTAACAACTTATCGCAGCACCAACCCGCCTGAGGCCAACACAGATACACACACTCCTACTCTATCTCAATCTATTCAAAGCCTCCCTTTTTACTCCCTTCCAGGAAGTTCCCATTTCCTATAAATCTTTCTTTATGACGTCTTCTGACCCCAGACGAGGAGCACCTGCTTTCCGTTTAGCCCTAGACGGTTGGCCGAAAAGGACAATCTTCGACAATCTGTCATCCTTCATCCGCAGAACCTGCCCTAGCCATCTCAACCTTTCTTTCATTATAGCTCTAGAAAACGGGATTGAACCACATTTTTCGTACAACCTACTGTATGAAATACGGTCAGTCAGCCGGGGCCTAGAACTATCGGCAGGAAATTTTTCTGGAAAATATCTAGAACAACTGCATCCACTTTTCGGAGCGCCCATGCTTCAGAGCCATATTTGACCACTGTCATCACCGAAGTTTCTAATATTCTAATCTTGGTTTGTAGACTTATCTTCCTATTCTTCCAAACTTTTTTTGATTGTGAAAAAACACCCCGAGCCTTGGCTATTCTACTTTTAACATCTTCACTGCTCCCATCATCTTTACTAATAATACTACCAAGGTATGTGAAGCTGACCACTTGATCAATCTTTTCGTTGCCCAACGACACCTTTTCATATTCACTTATTCCTTGCCTTAGTGACTTAGTCTTCTTACCATTAAGTTTCAAACCAACTCTAGCGCCCTGAACTCTAAAAGTTCATTCATTTTGCTCACACTTTCATTTAGGATGCCTTAATCATCAGCATATTCAAGTCCAGGAAAGTTTTTCTTCGCCATTTAATCCCGAGGTCTCCCATGCCTTTCCTGTGCTCCTTATGAGAAAGTCCATCAAGATAATTCATATAAAGGGGGCTAGAACACAACCCTGCTTAACTCCTGATTTAATACAAAACCAGATGCTAACCTCATAACCCTTAACCGCAGCAGTGTTATTCTCTTGTGTAGCCCTAATCATTTTAATGTCTTTGTCTGGTATGTCAGGCAAGCTTAAGACCTTTGCTAAAGCTTTTCTATTAACAGAATCGAACACTTGCTCATAATCTATGAAACTGAGGACCAAAAGTGTTTGAAAACTCAGGCAATTCTCAATTATTAACCTAATAGTGACAATTTTGTCGACATATCCTCTGCCTTTTCTAAAACCGCACTGTTCTTTTCCTAAAACTTTGTCCACAGCATCTCTATGTTTAAAAAATTTCATATTGCTAAGTAATTTGCTATCTAAGGAGACCAGACTAATACCTCGATAATTATCAAACTCACTCTTATAACCTTTCTTATAAAGCGGCTTAATTAAGGTTATCCTAAAATCGTTAGGTACTTCCCCTTTTTCAAAAATCATGTTCATAATCTTTAATAGTTTATTTCTAATCTCAATGCCACCATATTTAAAAAACTCATTTACCACACTGTGAGCATTTGGACCCTTATTATTTTTCAATCATTTTAGTACTGTTGCTAATTCTTCCTCACAAAATAATTCTTCCTTCGCATCCAAAGTATAACAAACTTCTCATTTTCCTCTATATCTTTTGCTGAAACTCTATCTCGGTTTAGCAAATTCTCAAAATGTTCTGCCCAGCTCTCTTTAACTCTTTCCTTATCACTAATTGTGGCCCCGTTCCTGTCTTTAACTGGGACAAGTTTGGATTGACTACTCCCTCTCAATTTATTATTAGCCAGTACAATATTTTACTATTATGCCGTCTAGCTGCATCTTCCAGATCCTCGGCAATTTTATCCATGACCTCCACTTCACACCTACTTAGTTCATATTTTTAAGCTTTCTCTACTTTCTTTACTTTCCTTTTGTTTTCATATGATCTTTCACTCATATAATTCTTGTACAAGCCAAAAAAATATTATATGCATTCAGGTTGTCAAAATGGTGCTTGCCATATCTCAGGGACAGCTAAGAGTATTAAGATGAAGTAACAATTAAGGATATTAATTCGGGACTTTCAGGAAATGTTGAGGAGAATGTTCAACTAAATTAAAACATTATATACATCCAGGCTGTCAGTAAGTCTCAAGAATGGCTATGAAATTCAGTTTTAACTTACAAGGAATGTTGAGAGGGAAGCTGAATTCAATTGAAAGACATTATTTAGATCCATGCTGTCTTTTTTCCACAGAGCGCTAATCAAACTCTCACGTCAAAGTCACAAGTAAAAGAGTTTAAAGATTTACTTATAAAGAGAGTTAAGTGATATCTCTGGTATATATATAATATCTTATTCCATTTCCATTCAATATACTCTTGAAATTTTCCAGGAGACTTCTTTCGATTATATTTTCTAGAAATTTCTGTTGAATCAAAAACTTAGTTCAAGAATCGTTCTAGGCCTTGATTTTAATTTGAAAAAAATTTATACAATATATATTGAATAAAATCAAAGCCAATGCTCAAATCATCTTATACAACTTAATAACATAAATAAAAACTATCCAAAAACCAGAGTAGCTGGAGAGATGCTCAAAATATAAACCAATAATACATCTTTGGCAATCGAAACCGAACAAAATCTAATTTGAACAAACTTTCCAAAAAGGGAGTTTTCTAAGAAAAGTAAAGAGTCATACTAAAACTTAAGACAAGAAGAAATAAAGCCCTACATTAATTCAAAGTTAAAACGACCAGAAATTATTATCAAAAAATAAATAAGATAAGATAAGTTTTATTCTTCATTATATACACATACAATATTACATGTTATTATTCCCCTAAAGGCTCATTGGCCTGTACAAAGGGGGAAGACATATGAAATGCTTACACAAAGAGGAAAAACAAAAGAAAATTTAAAATGATCACTTACTCATATACGAAGGAGAAGAAAAGAAAATATAGATAAAATGAAAACTATAGAAAAAATGAATAAACTAAATTAATTAATTAGATTAAATAGACTAAAAAAAAATAACATCTACGGTGCAAAATAATTTTTAACCATTTTTTTAAACAAACCGAATGAGTGGCACCCTCGAGCTGATTCAGGCAACTTATTCCAAACAATATGACACGCCATTAGAGGAATAAAATCTGACCTTACGCAAGGAGTAAATGGAACTTGAACATGATTTGTCATATTAGAGTTCAGAGAGTTAAGAGCAATTCAATCGGATAAAATAAAGGATTAAATCTGGACAGCTTGCGTAACCAATTTTTACTTGTGTGGCTTTGTGCCAAAATTGTGAACATCTTTTTCGAAAACAAGAAAAATAACTTATTGCTTAGTTACAATACTAGATCAAATTAAGGTCTAAACTTGTGCATCGATAAAATCCAAAGTATGAAAATGACCAACCAAACAATAGAGGCCGAGAAAATGCAAACTGCCCGGTTTTTACGAGCAATAAATTTCAAGTTATATTTATTACAAGCGCTTTCGGAGAAAGTAAATGTAATTCCTGGACTTTCGGATAGCATTTCTGCCTTACAAGTACAGATGAATAACATTAGTACACAGCTATCTAGCAATGCTAAGACAAATGAAGAAATTAAAAAAGAGCTGGAAAATGTGAAATCAGACCTAGTAATCATATCTGAACGAGCCAACCAGCTCGAAACAGAGCAGAAAAGAACAAATTTGATTATTTATAATTATACTCCGCAACACCATGGCGATTATACTGTGAAGCAAGAAATAATGGATTTATTAAACCGTGCTATGCCTTCTCTCAAAATAAGTCGACGTGATGTACGTGACATTTTTACATTGAAATCAGGGCCAGTAGTAGTGAAGCTAAACTCGGTCGAAATCAGAGACTACATCTTATAAAATAGTTCCTTATTGAGAAAGACAGGTCTATCAGTGGCCCCAGATTACACAGCTAAACAAAGAGAAGCCCGTAAACACTTAAAGGAAATTATGAATCTTGCACATAACGACGGCCGTGATGCAATGCTAAGAGGTGACAAGCTGTTTATCCAAGGCCGACTATTCAGTTACGATGGAAAGGCTGTGATTGAGGTTAAGTGTAACTTGGCGCCAGTCAAAAATCTTGGTCCACCCCCTAGTGCTAGACTCCCAAATTACCCTGCTGTTATCCCGATGGGGCTAGATAGTGATGCCAGTAATAGCGATGCCGAAACAGTGATAACATCATTAGCCTATTCTCAGGCAGTATCGGCAAATAAAAGACCTGCTAGTGCTGTTATTAGCCCTAATGACCTACATCTAACAGGCACTCGTAACGTGGCACCCAGAGGAAACCATTCTCCAAGAAAAGGACTTAATAGAAGACCTCGCAGTGTTTTTTTCCGTGATTTTGTTGATAATAGACAGCGAGTGCTAACAGATATTAATAGTCGCAGTCATGAGTATTACCATTTTGCCCTTTCCTTGACAGAGGCCAGGAACAAGAAACTCCAAGAAGTGGCTAGTGATATTAATGCACTGACAGAAAGCATAGACGCATAGGAAATAAAGAGCCATATACTGAGTTTAGTATCATGGAACATACAAGGAGTACGTGATAAGCTGTCTTATTTATATGATGAATTACTTTCGTTTGATGTGATTTCGTTTATTGAAACATGGAACGATCATTTTCCTATATCACCTCTCCCAGGGTATTTGGTTGAACAGGTTGTGCGTAAACCAGCAAAAAATAATAGACATTATGGTGGTATTTTGGTTTTGATTAAATCATCAGCTATTGATGGTTATGAAAGAGTCAATAGTAGATCTGAAAATTTACTTTGGCTGCGTATTTGTTTTAAATGTGAGAAGAGATTAATTTTGGGCGTTGTGTATATCCCTCCACAAAATAGTTCTTATAATCGAGAAAATACTGCGGAAATTTTAGATGATGAATTGTCGCTAATACAAGAAAGTTATAGTGATTTTGAGTGCGTTTTGATGGGGGATTTCAATGCTTATAACCGGCGTTGAGGTTGAGGTTCCAGATTTATCAATCCCAGATTTAGGGGATTTGGTCCCAATTTGCTGTAAATTACCGCGAAGTAATAAGGATGAAAAAAGAAAAATAAATGTTTGGGGAAGAAAGCTCCTGGCGCTTTGCGGGGAACAATCATTGCGAATCATTTATCATTGCGAATGGAAAGTTTGGAAATGATAAGGGTATGGGCGAGTTCACTTGCCTTTCGGGCCCAACTCCAAGTGTTGTAGATTATGCGCTGATTAATACGAAATTTGTACCCGAATCGATTGATATTGATGTACTAGATTTAGTTGGATCCGATCATAGAGCTATTAAGCTTGAGCTGAAGACTGGGAAGCTTCAGGATGTTGTTCCTCGAGTTAGAAATTTATCTAATGGGGAGCTTCGATTAGAGGGATTAGGAAAACGAATTAGATATGATTTAAATGATAATGATTTTGAAAAATTTAAAAGGGAGCTTATGAAGTTGCATATAACAAATAAGTTGAATGCGTTAGAAGAAGATGGAAAAGATATATATGGTATAATTATGGAGTTAAATGAAATAATTTGCATTTGTACAGAATCGTGTAATCTGAATAAAAATGAAAATAAAAACGAGCGATATTTTGTTTTGGACATTAAGTTAATGAAAGAAAAGGTCAGATATTTATCGAGTCATTCAAAAGAATGTGATAAACATGAAGAGCAAAGTTTATGATTAGCCTATCATAAAGATAAACGAATAGATTAAAAAAGGCTAATTAAAAGGAAAAAAAAGAGATTGAGATTAAGAAGAAACTGGATATTGCAAATTATTTTAGAAATAATGATTTTAAGAAGTTTTTGGGTTATATAATGAATGATATTGGAAATGAAAAAGGAAAAACACGGGTGGCTCCAGACGCCAACTTATGGCCTGATTACCTAAAAAGCTTGGAAGGTAATTGCGCAGAATTAAAAGAGGTAACACATACCGCAGAGATGGTTGTTTATCCTATGAAGGAACATGATTATGATTTAGTAGGGGAAGTGAGTAATGATGAGGTTAAGTTGGTATTCAAGAATTTAAAAGGAGGTTCGGCTGCAGGTGTTGATGGTGTACCAATAACGTTATTTAAGAATTTTCTTTCAATTTTTATGTCGATAATCGTTTTTCTTTGTAATAAGGTGTTAACTTCAGGACAATGGCCAAGTGAGTGGAAGAGATCATTGCTTATGCCGCTTTTTAAGAGAGGTAACCCTAAGTTGCACATGAATTATCGTTTAATAGCGCTAGTCCCTGCTTTAAGTAAGATAATGGAGAAAATACTAGATATAAGGCTTTCTAAATGGTTAAATAAAAATAATATAATACACGAAGAACAAGGAGGTTTTAGGACAGGGTACGGGACGGAGATACAATATTTATTTTAAAGGCATTAATTGATAAATATGGAAAGGGAAAAACTTGTCTTTATGTGGGATTTATGGACCTCCACAAGGCGTTCGACAGTGTCGACAAAGAGCTATTAAAGGATGCCCTGTTTAGAATTGGCCTCCCTCATTTGTTTGTGAGGTTGATAGTGAGTATGTATATTTGTGTGAGTGGAATCGTGTTAGTTGGTAACAGGTTTTCTAGGTTTTGTAATATTAAGCTGGGAATAAAACAAGGCAGTACTCTGTCTCCTAAATTGTTTAACATTTTTATACATTGGGTTGTTGATCTTCTAGAGAATAGATGGCCTCCAAAAGTTAATCTAGGGACCGATAAACTACCATTACTATTATTTGTATGTGATATTGCTTTGGTGGCTACTACACCACATGATCTGCAGACGCTTTTGAGTCTTACAGAATAATATTTGCAGATGAAAAAACTAAGGCGGAATGTTGAAAAGAGTGAAGTTGTTATTTAAAAAAAAAGGAAACCAAGTGGGGAAGATAATTATAAATTTAAATCTAATAATAAGGAACTGAAAGTAAGTAAAAGAATATAATATCTAGGATTTGTTTTATCGTAAATCGGAAGTTTAAAGAGGCATATTGATGAACTAATTAATATAGGTTAAGTGGCCATGTCTGCAATTTTTAGAAATCCGACGATAATGGGAATTAAAAACCTAAAAATGCATAAAAGAATATTTAATACAAAAATTTTACCAGAATATAGAGCGGAGATTTGGGGCAGAGAAGCGGCACAGAAGTTGGAGTCCCTCCAGCTCCAGTATTATAAAAGACTGTTTGGATTACATCAGACAACTCATTCACAGGTTCTGAAAGGTGATATGGGCCTGTTTTCGTTAAAACTACGTAGGTCTATTTTGATGCTTAGATTTTGGTTGAAGATCATTAGGTGTAATGAAGATAGCCTAAGTGCTGCTTATTATCAGATGTTGAGCTATGGTTCGAAAACGTCGTGGCCATCCCAAATTAAGTCATTACTAGAAAGAGTGGGAATGGCTTACTTATGGAATGACAGTCTTGGTTACCCTGATCTACCAACAAATTTAGTAAGCCAGGTACGATTTATCTTAGAGGGTCAAAAAATTCAGTATTGGCAAGGGCTGGTTTTAAATTCTGCTACATTGAATCATTATAATCAGGCTTAAACCTAATTTTGGAGAAGAAATTTATTTTAAATTTAATTTACCGGCTATGATTTTATGTCGATGGATTCAGCTTAGGGCGAATTGCCTTCCAATCCAGAGCAGGCAAAAGGTGTTCGACAGGGGATAGTACATCCTGATGGTCGGTATGTGTGTCCTCTTTGTAGAGATGAGGACGAAGATTTGGACAATTTTCACCGAAAGTGCCCGTTGCTCTCTGATTTGAGGGAAAATTACTTACATGGGATAGTTTTACTACTTCCAAAAAATTTACAAAGTAGTAATCCAACCACAATATTTCGTATTGGTGCGTACATAGAGAAGATATTAGAAAGAAGGAAATGTTTTTACAATTAATTATTATTAATTATATGGAGTTAAAGTTATTTTTTTGGTAATTTACCAGAAGGTATTTTTCGCTATGTATCATGCTAATGTGTGTTTCGTAATTTGCTCTGTTGTAATTTTTCTATTTTTCATAATTTTTGTGTGTATATGGCTCTTGGGCTTTTGAAATACACGATCTATGTATCTATCTATCTATCTATCTATCTATCTATCTATTACGAAGATTATAATTATTTTGATCAGAGGTAAAAGATAGAGGAACACTTAGGGGCCGGGGGAGGTCACCATGAAGCTGAGCAAAAGTAAAACATGCACATGAAAGAATGTATAGTGACTCAAGATCTGCTATAATTTAAATGAAACCCAAAAGGAGCAGAAATCAAAATTAGTAATCACATAAAAAAAAAATATACCAGACATTCATAATAATGACTTAATACATCCTAAAACGAACAGAAATTAACACGAGCACTCAAATAAACCTTAAAACTAACAGAAATTGCTACAACCGGGAGTTTTGCTGCTGTCACCTTAAATCTTCAAAGTCTATTACGTTGTTTGCACTTTGCTGAAAACGACTGATTTTAAGCATTATGGTAATTACAATATGGATAAAAAATTTGTGTTAAATGAAATCTTGATTTTTGTTTTGCAGCGATTTCCAGGAATTAATGTAATTATATGTTAAACACTCCCTTTTCATTAGTTATTTCCAGTTGTCTTGATTTTTAACATGAATTTATTTATTTTTATTTCCATTAAGATTTTGAAAATCTAAAGCCCACTTTTCAAAATACATATAGGCTTACTTACACTTTATGCTTTTTATTCTTTTCAATTCAGTGAACCTTTTGTACTGGGTTATATGCTGTTTCCTTTTTATTGTCATATACGCTACTATTTCCAAAAATTTGTCATCTATGACCTAATACAGGCAAGCATATAGCAAAGGTACAATTGACAGGGGCGTAGTTAAGGGGAAGGGGGACTTGCAATCCCTCAAAGTTCTCGGTGTCACTAAGTGCCAAAACTTTGGAATTTAGCTTATGTTTTTAGTTTAGTTAAGCCTAAGTATCAGTATTTGTTGGCACACTGGACGATTTGGTCAGCACATTCTTTATGCCCCCCCCTCCCTAAACTCAAGACCCAAGCTGCGCCCCTGACATTTGGTGCAACAATCCACCCCGAATAAATAGGATTTTCATTAACATTCCAGTAGTGATTAATTAACACTCTATAACTCTTGTATTAATAGGCCTGTTTTGTAATGTTTGAATAACACCTCCTCCAAAAACAAATTCACTTCTTAAGCAAATTACTACTTCTGGGATTGGCGAAGCCCCATAATAATTTGTTGTTTTCTTTACAATTAACAAGAATCCTATTTCTATACCCCAAGAATTGTCTCCTTGGGGAAAATAAAGTGTTTGAATAAGATAAGCCAAGAGGCCTAGCTTAATTTTCTGTGATAACAGATGGATCTTCAACAATTTTTTTAGGAGTTTGAGTTCTGAAAACAAGCAATAGCTTTATTTTGTTCTGAATATAGCAAATTTTGCCTACGGGGACTTAAGTCCTATTCCCTCTATCTCCAGCAGAGACTAGGTTGTTAGAGTAAACAGTAATTAAGAAAATACATTTTTAATTTATATTGATATCTCATATATAAGTTATTTACAACCGAAAGGATCCCATTACTTAAGTATGACTGAATGCCCCCTTCCTCTACATCCTCAAAAACTATCAGTGGGCGCTGAACATTTAACTACAATATAGGGTTGCATCATTTTCTTATCTAATTACCTTTATTTAATTAATGTAGCCTATATATTTTTTCCTTTTCAATCTAATTGCTCAAAGAACCTCCTTAGGTTCGAATGAAACAGAAGAAATTGTTCTTTGAAAAGTTAATCATTAAAACCAGCAAGACTAAGAGTCGGTGGTAGGCGTTTCCCCCAAAAATGCCCCTCCAGGAAAATTCCACCTATATTCCCCCTGAATAATTTTGATTTAAGTCGGAGGCATCGCTGTGGTGTTGCCTATAGCAAAGACCCGTAAGGCTTCAATGTTTTATAATTTTTTCCCTTAGCACTTCATATGGAAGGGGTGGTCGTATAACCTTTGGAGGGGATTCATTCGATTTTCAATTAAATTTTCTAGTGTTTTTTTTAAGAAGTAAAATGAAATGGTGGGCAACCTGCCAACCCCCCTCTTTACTACCCTTTCTTTCCCAATTACATCAGATAAAATATCTTAGATAGTCGATATGTTCAAAATAGTCCAAAGCTCAGATATCCATGCTTCCGGGGCTGATGCTCCCCCAGCCCCTGGGGCTAATTATTTTTGGTTGAAACTTTCAATGAATGATGAGGGAGAGTTGAAGAGAGATGAGAGGGCAACAAGCCCTCCTCCTTGCCCTTTGTATGTGCTCTCTTTCCTTAATGATGTCCGAAATTTTGTAACTGTTATTTTGTTCAAACTAGTCAACTGGCCTAATAGCAGTAGTATCTAAAATGTAGTTTTAAATACACCCATAGGAAGGTTTTAAAGACACCCCTGTTTTAAAGACACCCTATTTTTAAAGACGCCCCTGCTTTTGAAGGGACCCGCAATACAACCGGTCACGAGAGCAGGTGTAACGTCACTCCACGGGAGCCAGCAGGTGCATCCTACGTCACAGAAAGTGTTTACTTTTGGGAAGACATATCTCTGGATTCCCATGACGCCCTGCTTTTAAATGAACCCGTAATACAATCGGTCACGAGAGCAGGTGTTATTTAAGTCAGTCTTTATATTCGGTTGCTACGTAATTGGAGTTGGGGGCTTATGCGTGACTTGATAGGTTTATTTAGGTTGACGCAATCTTATGTGACTTCTTAGATTTATTTAGGAATACCTTAATGAAGGCACACACGTGCGTGTTACGTAATGACATCGCAAATGTGGGTGTTACGGAATGGCGATGCTCACGTGGGGTGTTACATAATAGTTTTTGTGATTTCATTTTCTTTCAAGACGTTGCCTTTTTTTTCTTCGAGAAGTTCAAGATCTTTTTTCTTTCTAGACGTTTTTTCTTTAGTTCTCACGTAATGGTAAGTGCTTACGGATGACAGATTCTGACGTGACCTGTTTCATCAGAACCCGAGGGAGACCCTGACTTTAAACTGAGCATGGCATATACATGGGTCTTACATAATTACATCGCCAAGCAGAGGAATTTCATTACGAAATTTTGTTTTCCAAGACGTTTTAAGACATTTCAAGATATTTCTCTTCAAGACGTTTCATAACATTTTCTAAGACATTTTTCTTCAAGATGATCCGAGACGTAACAGGACTTTTTTCCAAAGCGTTTTTCAACATTTCTTAATTCTTATGTAATGGGGAGTGTTTACGGATTATGCGTTCTAACGTAACCTGTTTGTTCAGAGCCCTTCGGGGACCACCACTTGTAAATGAGCGCGGCACACGTGGGTCTTACGTAATTACCGTGCCAAACATGGGAATCTTATTAAGACATTTTTCTAAGAAGTTTTTTTCAAGACGGTTCAAGACATTCCAAGACATCTTTCTTCAAGACACTTCAAGACGTTTCATGACGTTTTCTAAGACAAATTTCTTCAAGATATTTCAATACGTTTCAGGACTTTTTTAATGACGTTTCTCAACATTTCTGTAATTCTTATGTAATGGGGAATGTTAAAGTATTACGCATTCTAACGTGACATGTTTCTTCAGAGTTCTTGGGGGATCCTCGGTTGTAACTAAGGAGGACACACACGTGGAGCATTAATAATACTTTTTGAGACTTTATTTTTTTTTAAATGCAAATTTTTCACAGAGGAGCGGGGCATTCTATTCTAATGAATTTTTGTCTCCATTAGAACTCAAAAGACAATTTCTATCCAATAGAACAGCACCCTAGTGATTGGTACCAGCAATGTATTTCTAATATTATGCTTTGGCTAATGCATTCTAGAAAATAACCTTAGCATGCAAGAAGAGTCCTCTTTTCACGAACGCTAGAATGACGATGATGTGCTTCCTACGGCTGCAATAATTGAATAATAGAAGTCTGCAAAGAGAGGGAAAATCGATTACTAGAAATTTGGTATCACTTGCTCATTTTGTTAGAATGTGTTAGTCCTAAGTGGAAACTCATAGCCACTTAGAATTTAAAAAATTTCTTGAATAGTTATTCTCCTATGAGAATCGGCTCTTTATGAGAATCGGCTGCATGATCCCCCCCCCCCTGCAACACCCGTCATCATCATTAGAGCGTTTTCTAATGCTTGAATGCCCCAATGGATATGTTTTTATTTTTTATTGCTATTATTCTCCGATAATAGACAACTCCCCACCCCTTAAAACATGGAGGAACGTTGCGATCACAAAGGAAACATAAGGAACATTTTTGCTTGAGAAATCTAATGAATAAAACAGGAAACATATAAATATAGGCTTAGAAAAGACCTATTGTACTGAAAAAAACTGAAAAAGACTTGAAAAAAACCTTTAGACTTTATTGATGTAAATAATCAAAAAAAGAAAAAAAGGGTCTAGCTGAAAATATAGCCTGACAGATGTGAAGTAAAAGAAATTGTGTAAAGTCGGCTAAACTTTGATATACCTGCATATTGAGATGACCGAACGAGGTTAGAACGAGATTTTTGTACTAAATTAGTATAAAATAAGTAGCATATTATGCTAGAGCGCCACCATGACAGTGGTGTAACCCTGGCCGAGATTAAATAGAAGTATTGATGAAATGCTTCAGGAGAAGATAAAAAATTATGCTCTTTCATGTGGGAGTCTTGTTTTTTTTTAAATTACTAGCATGGCATAGTCTTGAAACGACTTGAAACATCTTGAAAAAAATGTCTTAGAGAGCGTCTTGAAATGTCTTGAAGCGCCTTGAAGAGAAATGTCTAAAAATGTCTTGGAACATTTAGGAAAACCAATTGTCTTAAAAAAATTCCCCTGCTTGGTGCTAACAATACGTAAGACCCATCTGTGGGCCGTAAGCAGTTAAAAATGGGGGTCCCCCTCGGGTTCTGAAGAAAAAGGTCACGTTAGAATGTGTCATCCGTAAACATTCCCCATTAAGTAAGAACTAAAGAAAAAACGCCTTGAAAGAAAACAATACTTTGAAAGTCTTGAAAATAAAAAACAAGGTCTTGAAAGAAAATGAAATCACGAAAAGTATTATTTAATACTCCACGTGTACGTTGCCATTACGTAACACCCACATGGGCGCTGTCATTCCGTAATACCCGCCTGTGCACTGTCATTAAGTTATTCCCCAATAAATCTACTAAGTCACATAAGATTGCGTCACCCTAAGTAAATATATCATATCATGCATGAGCCCCCCCCCCCCCACTCCAATTACGTAGAAACCGAATGAAAACATTGACTTAACTAACACCTGCGCATCTTAGTTTTCCCTTAAGACTTAGTTAACACCTGCTTTCGTGACCGTATTGCTGGTCCATTGAAAAACAGGGCGTCATGGGAATCCGGGGGAGTGTCTTCCCAAAAGTAAACACTCCCTGGACGTAGCATCCAGTTGCTGGATCCCGTAGAATGGCGTAACACCTGCTCTCGTGATCGGTCGTATTTCGTGTCCCTTTAAAATCAGGGGTGTCTTTAAAACTGGAGGTGTCTTTAAAACTAGGGTGTCTTTAAAACAGGGGTGTCTTTAAAACCTACCTATGGGTGTCATTAAAACCATTTTGGGGATACTACTTGTAGCCAGGCCTTTAGGGATGCCATTACCCTATGACCCTGGGGCAAGGATTGTAAATTATGAGATTTATTCATTGTTTATATACGGGTTTCTTCTTTAGGAAAATGGAAAAGTTTTTATTCTGGGTGTACCCCAAAAAGAACAAGGGTATTAAGGTGAAATTTTGAAAAATGTTGAGGAATATTGTAAACCAAATAAAAAGGGACTCTCTGCATCCAATTTGACAAAAAGATCTGTTATATCATAATAATAGCTGAGGGCATTAAGTTCAAACTTTCAGAGCATTTGGGAGGGGGATGTTTTAATGTGTTTGGAAGGCTCCCCCTCTCCCACATTCGATCAACGTTTTGAAATAGCCATTTTGTTCAAATTACTCTAAAGTTCAATTAACTATGCCTACGGGGATGGCATAACACTAAAATTGTCCAAAGAGAGATAAAGACAAATAAAAAGAATTGTGTAGATGAATTCAAAGAAATTTATCCCAAAATATATCCTCCGTACTAAAATTATCCCCCATGGAATCCCTTCCCCGCAAACAATGTCGGTTCATTTTCCTATAACAAATACTATCTGCAAACAATGGGCACATTTCCAATTTTTTTTTTTTTTTTCCCCAATTGCGTCCCCCACGCCCTTTTTTTCCTAATGGCATTCGATAAAATTTTGATATAACCATTTTATTAAATATAGTCCAAAAATCAGATAAAAAAACTTCAGAGTCGACACAACCCTATATGGCCCGGGTGCAGGCGTTGTAAGTTGTGCCCTGGGGGCATATATGGTTCTTATGGAAAGGACGCTCGTATATACTTCAGAGGGCTCATTTGATTGGAAATTGAATGTTGTTGTTCACTTTTGAAGATTCAAAAAAAATCGGAGGACAACTAGCCCCACACTCCTTCTTTTCCCCAAACCCATCCGGTAAAAATTTTGAGATAGCCATTATGTTAAAAAAAAGTTCGAACATCATATAGCAAAATCTACAAACCCCCAAAGCCCGAGTCGACACACAACCCCAAAGCCCAAGGGCAAGTGTTTTAAGTTACGCCCCGGGGAATAACCCAAAGCCCGGAGGCATATAGGGTTTTTATGTAAGGGGTGGTTGTATAAACTTCAGACATGGTTCATTTGATTGGAAATTGAAAGCTCTAGTTACCTTTTTATAAGTCAAAAGGGACCGGAAGGTATCTACCCCCGACACACACACCCATGGACCTGAATATCTTCTTGTCTAGGGGGGGAGGGGCAGCCAGATTTTGTGACGAAAGGCAGGGGGAGCTGAAGTTATATTGGCAGTTCACAAAACCTTACATTGCCAGCAAGTTATATCATACCTATGAAATCTTCATTAATGAGTAATCACCAAAAATCATAGATCCTCAATAAGCTTCAGCATTGATCTTCTTGGATTAGAACTTAAAATTTCCAAGACATTATAGATAATTGCTCATTGTTTGACTTTTATTCTGTAATTCCAGCTGGTTATTTCGAGCTTTTTGAACCGTCGACCTTTTATTAACTGCTTTTTAAGCCTCTACCTTTTTTCAACTGCTTTTTTAACCATCTGCTTTTTCAGTTATTTTTGGTTTAAATTTAAAGTTCTAGGGGGGCAGCTGTACCCCTGCCCCCCCCCCATAAACACACCCGATTTTCTCCAAATGCAGCACACCCGATTTTCTCCAAATGCATCCGATCATAATTTTGAGACTACCAGTTTGTTTGAAAAAGTCAAACGATCAGATAACAAAAACTTCAGGGTCAACATAACCCTGAACGTTAACATAACCCAACATTAACCCCACCTAAAGTTCAGGGAAGGGTTGTAACTTATGCCCTGGGTGAATATAACGTTTTTATGGGAGAAGTGGTCGTATAAATCTCAGAGGGGCTCAAATGACTAGAAATTGAAAGTTCTAATTCCTTTTTTCATAGGCAGCGCAATCGCGCTGCCTAAGTAAAGAGCGACGTTGGCACAATGTATTATTTATTTATTTGTTTTTTTCTCTAGATCAGGGCGCTTCTTATCAAAGGAGTTGTCGTGGAAACTTCGAAAACGGCTCATTCGATGGGAAATTGGAGTGGCTTGTGCTTTTTTTAATATTCAAAAGCGATTGGAAGGCAACTAAAACCCCTTCCACGCCCACCTTTTCCCCAAACACATCTAATCAAAATTTTGAGATAGCCATTTTGCTCATCGTAGTTGATTTCCAGATAGAAAACATGTTTTTGAGGAGAATACTTCCCCATAGCCCTCAGGGCAAGGGTTGTAAGTTATGCCCTGGGGCATATAAGGTTTTTATAGAAAGCCTTGCCAAGCTAGTGCTCTTTTTAATAGTCGAAAGTGATTGGAGGGCAACTAACCCCCATCTCACGTCCACCTTTTCCTCAAACACATCCAATCAAAATTTTGAGAACGCTATTTTGTTCAACGTAGTAGAAAGTTCTGAAAATTATGTCTTTGAGGATGACAACCCCCCCCCCCCCCACAGCCCTCAGGGAAAGGGTTGTAAGTTATGCCCTGGGGGCATATAAGGTCTTTAAAGAAAGCGTTGTCATAGAAGCTTCAAAAAGGGCTCATTTGATTTCAAATTGAAATGTCTAGCGCCTTATTTAATAGTCGAAAGTGATTGGAAGGCAACTAACACCTCTTCCACGCCCAACATTTATCTAAACACATCCAATAAAAATTTTAAGATAGCCATTTTGTTCAACGTAGTTGAAAGGTTCGGAAATTATATTTTTGGGGATGACACTCCCCCCACAGCCCTCACGGCAAGGGTTGTAAGTTATGCACCGGGGGCATATAAGGTTCTTATTGTTAATCAAAATGTTAATATTATTTAATTTATTAAAGCTATAAAAGTAAAAACATTTGTAGTCTTTCTGTAAAGTGCAAATTAAGTTCTGGCCTTGGGAAGGCATAGAGGTTTTGAGCCCTACTAATGTTAATTTCTGCTCGTTTTGAGTTTGACTCGGTTATATATTGCCATTTCTGTTCGTTGTGGGCTTCATTTATTTATCGATGCTGATTTGTGGTAGTTTCACGCTTGGTAGATCAGGCCTATTTGATTTTATTTTTGCTCATTTTTGGTTTAATGGAGTTCTTTACTTTTCTTTGAAAAACTTATTTTGTGGAAGAAGTTTTTTTTAATTAATAAGAGCCAAAGTGATCTGATGGCAACTAGCCATCTTTTTCCCAAATGCGTCCGATCGAATTTTTATATAGCCATTTCGCTCAAAATAAACCAAAGAACATATAACAAAAACTATAGGGATAACACAGCCCCCCCAGAACCTAGGGGCAAGTGTTGTAAATTATATGCCAGGGACATATAAGATTTTATGGAAGGGACTATTCCCCCCCCCCCCGAGGCTCTTTTGTACCCAAATGCATCCGATCAAAATTTTGTGATAGCCATGTTGTTCAAAACAGTTTAAAGGTCACATAACAAAAACTTAGGGTCGACACAACCCCCCATAGCCTGGGAGGTAAGTAATGCCCTGAGGGCAGATACGGTTTTAAGTAAGGGTGGTCGTATAAGCATCAGAGGTGGCTCATTTGATTGAAAATTGAAAGTTGTAACTCCTTAAGAGTCAAAATTAATCCAATGGAAGCTAGCCAAACCCCCAAACTCCCTTTCCCCGAATGCTTCCAGTCAAATTTTTTATATATTTATTTCCTTCAAAATAAAAGAAAGAACAAGTAACAAAAAAAACTCCAAGAATAACACAGCCCCCCGGAACCAGGGGGCAGGTTTTGTAAATTATGTCTCGGGGGCATATAAGGTTTTTATGGAAGGGATGGTCGTATCAACTTCGGAGGGGGTTCATTCGATTATAAATCAGAATTACTAATGTCCTTTTTAAGAGTTAAAAGTGATCAGAGGGCAGCTAGATCCCCCCCCCCCCCACCAAAAGGCCGTTTTTCCCCAAATGCATCCGATCAAGATTTTGAGACGGCCATTTTGTTGAAAATATTTCAAAGATCAGATAGCAAAACTCCGGAGTTGACACAAGCCCTAGAGGCCGGGGTTTATGTAAGGGGTGGTCGTATAAAAATCAGAGGAGGCTCATTTGATTAGAAATTGAAAGCTCTCATTCTCCTTTTCATTGTCGAAAGTAATTCGATGGCAATTATCCCCCCCCCTCCCAGCCCTCTTTTCCCTAAATGCGCCTGATCGATTTTTTTTATATCGCCATTTCGTTCAAAATAGACCTAAGAACCTATAACAAAAACTCCAGGGATAACACAGCCACCCAGAACCTGGGGGCAAGTGTTGTAAATGATGTCTCGGGGGCGTATAAGGTTTGTATGGAAGGGATGGTCGTATAAACTTCAGAAGGGGCTCATTAAATTGTAATCGGAATTACTAGTGCTCTTTTTAAGAGTCAAAAGTGATGGGAGGGCAACTAGCCCCCCCCCCCATCCAAGGGCCTTTTGTTCTCAAATGCATTCGATCAAAATTTTGATATAGCCATTTTGTTCAAAATAGTTCAAAGATCAGGTAAAAAAAAAACTCCGGAGTCGACACAATCCCCAGAGCACGGGGTTTATGTAAGGGGTGGTCGCATACAAATCAGAGCTGGCTCATTTGAGTGGAAATCGACAGTTCTATTACCTTTTAAGCGTCACCAAAAGCGATCGGTGGGCATGTACCCCCCCCCCCCTCACCCTCTTTCCTCAAAAATACATCAGATCAAATTTTTGAGAGGACCATTTTGTTTAGAATAGTCTAACGATCAGATAATAAAAACTTTGGGGTCAACATACCGCCCTCCGAAATCCGGGGAAACGGTTGTAACTTCATCGCCGGGGGCATATAAGGTTTCTTTTCTAAGAGATGGTCGTATAAACTTCAGAGGGGACTCAAATGATTATAAATTGTTCCCCTTTTAAGAGTCAAAAGTAATCCGATGGCAACTAGCGCCCCCCTGCCAACGCTAAGGCCATAAGGCTTCAATGTTTTATTTTTTTCAGAGGCACTTCATACGGAAGAGATGATCATATAAACATCGGAGGAGGTTCATTTGAATGGAAATTGAAAGTTCTAGTTCTATTTGTAAGAGTCATAAGAGATCGGAGGTCAACTAGCCCTCCCCCCATTCCCTTTTGCCCAACCCATCCGATAAAATTTTTGAGATAGTCATTTTATTGAAAATAGTTCCAACATCAGATAACAAAGACTCCGGGGTTGACAAAACGCCCCATAGCCAGTGGTAAGTTTTTTAAGTTTTACCCCGGGGACATATAAGGTTTTCATGCAAGGGGTGCTCGTATGACATTCAGAGGTAGCTCATTTGATTGGAAATTGAAAGTTCCAGTTACCTTTTTAAGAGTCAAAAGTGATCGGGGGCCATCTACCCCCTCCCCCCCACCCTTTTCTTCTAAAATGCATCCTATCAATTAGAGATAGTCATTTTCTTTGAAATAGCCCAACGATCAGATAGCAAAAACTTTGGAGTCATCACACCCCCTCCCCAGATCCCGGAGGAACTAAGGGATGTAACTTGTGCCCCGGGAACATATAACGCTTTGATGGAAGAGGTAGTCATATAAATTTCGGAGGGGACTCAAATGATTAGAAATTCCAATTTCTAGTTCCTTTTTTAAGAGTCAAAAGTGATCCAGTGGCAACCAGCCTCCCCCCCCCCCAACCCTTTTTCCCCAAATGTGTCTAATCAAATTTCTTATAAGGACATTTTGCTCAAAATAGACCAAAAATTATATATACAAAACTCAAGGGATAATACAGCTCCCCAGAGCCCGTGTACAAGTGTGGTAAACTGTGCCCCCTGGGCATATAAGGTATTTATGGAAGAGATGGCAGCATAAACTTCGGATGGGGCTTATTCAGTTGTAAATCCGAATTACTAGTGCTCATTTAAGAGTCAAATTGATCAGACGGCAAGGTTGTAATGATCAGATAATAAAACGTCGAGGTCATAATAACCTCCCATCCAGAGCCCGGAAGTAAGGGTTGCAACTTATCCCGGGGTATAAAAGGTTTTTATGGAAGAGGTGAATTTCACAGGGGACCTAAATGACTAGAAATTGAAAGTTCTAGTTCTCTTTTTGAGAGTCAAAAGTAACCTGATGGCAACTAGCCCCCCTCCCACCAACTGTCTTTTCCCCAAATGCATCCAATCGAATTTTTAGATTTCCATTTTGTCCAAAATAGACCAAAGATCATATAAAAAGACTCTGATGTTTACGCAACCCCCAGAGCCCGGGGGTAAGTGTTATTAACTATGCCCCGGGTCATATAAGGTTTTTATGGAAGGAATGATCATATAAACTTCGGAGGGTGCTCATTCTGTTAGAAATTGAAAGATATAGCTCCTTTTTAAGAGTCAAAAGGGACCAGAGGGTTACTAGCCCCCCTCCCCCACCCTCTTTTTGCTAAATCCATCTGTTCGAAATTTTAATATAGCCAATTTGTTAAAAAAAGTCAAAATATCGAATAACTAAAATTTCAGGGTGAACACAATCCCCCAAAGCCCCAGGCAAGCGTTTTATGTTCTGCTCTGGGGGCATATGAGGTTTTTATACGAGGGTTTTGAAAATAACTCAAAGATCAGATAAACCCCATCCCTACTCAAAAAACTTAAGAACGATGTTTTATACCAAAACTCAAGGGAGCTGAACCCAGCCTTCTCTGCGCATCCCGACCATCCTTCCCGGAAATTTTTTTTAACGGTGTTTTATTCTAAAAATTATGGCAACTCACCCCTTTTACTTTTATAAGACACTTCACCCTGTTCAACTGTTATAAGACACTTCAAATAATACCTGACCAGATCTTAAACAAATCCCAGGGGGGTCGGGAGGAGTTAGGTTCCAGACATCCCATAATTAAGCAGTTGTGACAATACTTCCGTTTTTCACTGTTATGACCCCATTGACCCTATGCGAAGGCTATACTCGGGGCTATATTCTGAGTAATTTATTGTGAGATCGTGAACAAGTCCGATATTTTAGCCAGTCATCATTACTGTCAACCAAGACAAGCTTATATAGTTATTTTTCGAACCTTTTTTGTAGCACAAAAACTTCAAGCTTGAAACGTTAAATGTATACAGCTAAATCTAATTGAAAGATGCTGCTTAGAAATTTATCACAGAAATAACAACCTGACATTCCATGGGCTGCATAAATTTAAGAAGAATATTTATTTGAAGTTACATTTATGGAAGTCAATTAGTATAGAATTTCCTGTTGAATAAAACAGTATGGTATTTTCACACATTTCGTGTGGGCTGGCCAAAGGCGGAGGCCTGCTGAGAACGGTGGCAAAGACCAAAAGAACGCTGAATATACTTAATTAGATCTATTCGATATTGGGTGATGGGATGATACTGTAGGAGTGGTAAAGGATAATACATATACCAGGTAAATTGTGATTGCATATAGGCTAGTGAAAACATAGGTGTTCACAATTCCAACATTGGGGTTATTACTTGATGCTTGTGTATTATCCAGAACACACTCGAGAAGTGAAGTTAGGTAAATCATAATGTAATATACCAAAATATGATGAAAACATAATAGGCCTACTGAAGTACCAGAATTATGAAAAGCAGGCCGCCAGAACGTAATATATTAATTACCAATCCAACTCTATATATTAAAGATTTAACTAAAACATACCTGCATAGTAGTTCATTCCACGAAAGAGTAAGCTAATTATAACCGAATGCGAGAGAAAAACCGGTTTACTCAGATCAAACAAAACAAACTTCTTGAATGTGTTCTGGATGATACACAAGTATTGTTTACTTCTTATGTGACTTATCTCTCAGAGGGAAGGGATTTCGTTAACATTGCAAATTGTATGGAATTATTATGAGACTTTTGTGGAAAAGGAACTTTTAAAACTAAATACAAATATCGTTAGCATATATACCATATATATATATATATATATATATATATATATATATATATATATATATATATATATATATATATATATATATATATATATATATATATATATATATATATATATATATTTATATATATAGGGTATATATGCTAACGATATTTGTATTTAGTTTTAAAAGTTCTGTTGGTTTAGAAGATTTTTTTTTTTTGCATTATTATTATTTTTTTTTATTTGTCAAGAAGATAATTTTTATGTTCCAAGTTCGTTCAATTATGCATTATTGCAATTAATTGCAAGTTGTTCTGTTAATCTCGGGTCTGTTTGCTGTAAAACCAGTGGAGCATATGCCCTTCTAGAATTTGAAAACACTGGAATTTTTTTAGAGTATTTTGACTGAAAAATTAAAAAACGACAAATTAGCCCCTCCCAAGATTTAAAAAAATAGATTTTGCTCCCTTTTCCCCAATATTATTATGAATTCATGCCACTGTGTCAAACTAAACAAATCGATTTTCTTCCAGTTACATCACATTCAGAAGAGATTACAATTAATTAAATTGCAATTCAAAATTTTTCTTACAACTCAAAATATAGTTTTTCATCACTTCACTTCACATAAAAAAACTTCCCTGGTTTTATCAGAATCTTGCGAGGTTACTCAAAAGCGGACAGGGCCGTAGCTCCAGCAGGTCTATTGGGGGGGGGGAGGGGAAGAGGGGTCAAAATCAGGTCTCAAGGACCATGGGCTATATAATAATTTTTTCTCCAAACTATTGGAGAAGGGCAACTGCACCCTTTGCCTTCCCCCCAAATGACGCCACTGCAAACCACTATATTTCCTCACTGAGTTTAATTCTAAAGATTTGGTACATCACTATCAGTTGCCAAAACATATTCAAATTGATCCTAGAAACGTTTGAATAACCACCAAACCAGCATATATCTTCAATCATGTGAAGTCTATTACACAGCTGGCAAACCAAAACAGATCATAAAGGTAAAATGTCACTATTGATATGAATCCCAATGGCGTCAATTCAGTGGAATTGGGAAGGGGGAGCAAAAAATTATTTTTCAAAATCAAAAAGGGGGGGGGGAGTTTTATAGTTTTTCAGTGTTTTCAAAAGGAATGAAAAAAGGGCATTTTTAACAAAAACACCAAGAAAAGTTCAATGAAAAATTATTTACAAAAGCTAGGGCGTGGAGTCTTGGCCCCCCAAGTGCTTCTGACGGTTCCTATCACAAAATCATTTTCGGATTTACCATCTTTTAATACTAGTTTTAAATTTGCATATTTGGTCAAGTTGAAGCGTTTTGTGAACCTTGAAAGCATTTGCTTGCATCAATTTTAATAGACTACATGGTGCAACATGGTGCAACATGGTGCATATTTTGTTTTGCCAGGAGATCAGCAATGGATTTGTGTTTTGAAAACATCAAACTCTAAATACTAATCTATGCATGCAAATGTCCATATGTCTCAATTATGCTAAATAACTCAAAATAAGATTTCTTTTTGCATTCCAGTTTTTGTGAATGTGTATATCAGATTTATAAATATAATGTGTGTAATTATACATTACGTAAGATCGCGTTTTCATTGGTGTCTTACATGCGAAAGACAAAATGAATCAGCCAACCAGAAACCCTGAATCAGCCACCTAGACAAATAAACTTAAATAAAACATAAATAAATATGATAAAACTTAAATAAAATTTTCAGCTTTAATTTTTTAGCTTTCAAATTCAGGTCAAATATTTTAGCTTTAATTAAACAAAAGCGTTAAAACCATGCCAGGAACTTTAAATTTTAAGCCTCAATCTGTTGAGACAATTAAACAAAAAAAAAGTTTTTTCAACTGAAAGTAAGGAACTACATTAACGCTTAACACGACCAGAAACTATTACGTATATGAGGGGGCTTGCCCTTAGTCAATATCTCGCTCTTTAGGCCAAAGTTTGAATTTTGATCCAATTCTTTAAGAATGACTCCTGAATCACAAACGCCGTTTGATTAGAATAAATAGCTCTTTTGAAAATACTAAAAAAAAACTTTTGCGTAAAGAGTGAGGTATTGACGAGGGGACAAAAGTAGTAACCGTACAATTACTTGAAAGTTTACATACATATCTATGCCTTAGGCGTAAGTTTGAATGTATACTTTCAATGCATTGTACGGTTACCAGGATCATTTGCGTACAAACAGGTCTACAGGTCTTTACACTCGAGGAACGACGCATTTTCAAAGTTCACTGCCTTTTTGGTTATAATCCCATTTTTAAAAATGGCGCGCTTAAAGCATATTTGACCCTATCCATTTTTTGCGGTTTTTTTTTTTTATGTTAAATCCGTTGTAATTACAAGTGCCTGTTAGTAGTGTGGTTTTTTTTTTAAAACTTTGATATTCGTTTAATGGGTTTAATTATTATAACTATTAATTCATTTGAAAAGGGTAATTAGTCCTTTAGTTTACGAGATTTGCGAATTTTTTTTGAGAAAAGATATTTGCGAAAAGATATTTGTGTAGACGCTTACAAGGGACATTGCTAGAAAGTATTCAATAGCTTAATTGAAAAGTAACGATAGAATGACATTGTGACTTGACCTAGCTTTACCTCGCCGATGTGGTCTGTATAATACGTACGTAACGTTTGAAAAATATTGTCAATTTAAAAAGACTTGGCTTAAACGTGTTATGTGGGGGGTGGGTTGCATAGAGGGGTGAGGTGCACGAGGGTTCAGTTAAAGAGGATACAGTGGCACGGAGGGATTTCGGTTATACACGGGTTCAGTTACAAGGGGGGTTCAGGTGCACGGGGGGTATCCCTTTTTTTTTTCGTAAATCGGGCTCCCTGTTTTCAAAATCCCTTTTTCTTCTGAGGCTTGGAGCATTTGGTGACTAGATATTAAACGTAATGAAATTTAGCACGGAGGTTCAGTTGTACAGGGGTTTCAGTTATACAGGGGTTCAGTTACATGGGGGTTCTTTGTGTTAAATAAGTAGTTTTTGTATCTTTTAAAAGAACTTTACGGGGATTGAGAGACTCAGTTGCCTAATTCCATGTGATTTTTCTTTACTTGATGCTCATTAAAAAAGATCTTTTTGTGTTAAATAAGTAGTTTTTGTTTATTTTAAAAGAGCTTTACGGGGATTGAGAGACTCAGTTGCCTAATTCCGTGTGATGTTTTTTTACTTGATGTTCATTAAAAACGAAATTTTGTTGTTAAATAATTAGTTTTTGTATCTATTAAACCATATATACGTGGCTAGAGAGACACACTAGCATAATTACTTTTGAAATTTCATAACATTATTTACAATAAAATCTAAAAATTTGTGAGTATTTAGTAGTTTTTGTATCTTTTAAAATATCTTTACGGGGATTGAGAGACTCAGTTGCCTAATTCCTTGTGATTTTTATTTAATTGTGTGTCATTAAAAACGAAATTTTTGTGTTAAATAAGTAGTTTTTGTATCTTTTAAAAGAGCTTTATGGGGATTGAGTGAATAATTTTACTATGTCCGTTTTTATGGACAGGAAGATCGTGAATATTAAAAATAAATTTGTATTATAAATTATATGTTTTTGTATCAACGAATTGTACGTTCTGGTGAGTGAGTGAACCGAGAGACTAACTCTGTGTAATTTTTCTTTACTTTAGGCACATTAAAAAACGCACTTTTGGTGTTCAATCATTCTATTGTGTTAAAGTTAAAATATCTTTAAGGGGATTGAGAGAATCAGTAGCCTAATTCCGTGTGATTTTTATGTACTTGGTGGTAATTAAAAAAGAAAATTTTATTTTAAATAATTAGTTTTTTTTACCTTTAAATATAGCTTTACGGGGATTGAGAGACTCAGTAGCCTAATTCAGTGTGATTTTTCTTTACTTGATGGTCATTAAAAACGAAAATTATGTGTTAAATAAGTACTTTTTTTAAATTTTAAAGTAGATTTACGGGGATTGAGAGACTCATTAGCCTAATTCCGTGTGATTTTTCTATACTTGTTGGTCATTAAAAACTAATTTTTTGTTTTAAATAAGGTGTTTTGTATATTTTAAAAGTGCTTTAAGGGGATTGAGAGACTCAGTTGCCAGATTACGTGTGATTTTTAATTACTTGGTTGTCATTAAAAAAATAATTTGTTTGTTAAATAATTAGTTTTTGTATCTTTTAAAAGAGCTTTACGGTGTTTGAGAGACTCAGTTTCCATAATCATTTTTTATGTTCTTTCCTTGTTGGTATTTAAAAAAGTAATTTTTGTTTTAAATAAGTAGTTTTTGTATCTTTTAAAAGAGCTTTACGGGGTTTGAGAGACTCAGTTGCCTAATTCCGTTTGGTTTTTCCTTACTTGGTTGTCTTTAAAAACAAAATTTTTGTGTTAAATAAGTAGTTTTTCTATATTTTAAAAGAGCTTTAAGGGGATTGAGAGACTCAGTTGCCTGTTTCCGTGAGTGTTTTGATTACGTGGTGGTCGTTAAAAACGAAATTTTTGTGTTAAATAAGTATTTTTTGCATCTTTTAAAAGAGCTTTAAGGGGTTTGAGAGACTCAGTTGCCTAATTCCGTGTGGTTTTTCGTTACTTGGTAGTCATTAAAAACTAAATTTTAGTGTTAAATAAGTAGTTTTTTTATCTTTTAAAATAGCTTTAAGGGGTTTGAGATACTCAGATGACTGTTTCCGTGTGGTTTTTCTTTACTTGGTTGTCATTAAAAACAAAATTTTAGTGTTAAATAAGTAGTTTTTGTATCTTTTAAAAGAGCTTTAAGGGGTTTGAGAGACTCTGTAATGCAGTAGTTTTTCAGTAAAGACACTCGATATCCTAAAAGTGTTTAATTCAAACTTTTTAAAACTTCGAAATTTTTCAACTTTATTTATTTTTTCTTTCTGTACATAACTTAAAATGTCAAAATATGCTTACAGTTCTAACAATTGCGCTCTGTGATTGGTCAGAGAAACGATGTGACTTTCCCACTGGCATTCTATGACCGGTTATTGACAGCGCTAAGTGATTTTACGGAGAAACTATGTTAATTTAAAACAGGTATTCTATTACTCGAAATTGACAAAACATAATATATTGCATGTATTAAATCAGTATTTTTTACGCAGTGGAACGATAAACACATAAGTCATATCTTTTAAAAAAAAGTGAAGATGGAACATTTTAATAAAGTGTGTTTACATAACAAGGTTATTGTAGCATTGAATGCCGACAAAGAGAAATATTTAAACTTTGAAACAAGTACAGGTGGTAGCACTATTGGAAATGTATGCATGCATTGTCATGACAGTAAGGAATTAAATTTCTTTGGAATACCGAAAAAATTCAACTCTTTTGTTGGTGGTTATGCGAGATTGAGATCTCCAGAGATGATTGCACTCAAAGAGAATGCCAACATAAAAATAATCATTGATGATAGAGGACAACTCCTTGCTACTGTTGCAGGTAACACATTACCTACTGATACATCCAATCGTCACCTTTCAGGTATTAGCATTCAACGGAAGATCAATAAAAGAAATGCCTACTCTTCTACTAATATCGTAAACCATATCTTGTCTACGTGCCGAAACTGTTACCTGTGTAAAAATAATGTAATAATAGACAGTGAAATTGCCAGAAAAATAAAAAGGGCATTGTCGGAAAATATCACGATGGAATATAAAGATGAATCGATGAAAAACAAAGCACCAGCAAACGTTACTGCCATTGCTCAAACAGTCATTGAACCAAATAATACCAAAGACGAAAAGCATATTG
>NC_142807.1:64022466-64057588 GCF_049724085.1 Artemia sp. Qi Xiang Cuo | reverse complement strand
GAAATTGCGTCGTTCCTAGAGTGTAAAGACCTGTAGACCTGTTTGTACGCAAATGACCCTGGTAACCGTACAATGCATTGATAGTTTACATTCAAACTTACGCCTAAGGCATAGATATGTATGTAAGCTTTCAAGTAATTGTACGGTTACTACTTACAAACCCCCTCATACACGTAATAATTTCTGTCCGTTTTAAGTTTTAATGTCGCTCCTCGCTTTTAGTTGAACAAACTTGTTTTTTAATCTAATTTCTGATGTTTTTTTTATTAATAATGCTGGGACATCCAGCGCCCCTTAATAGAAATATCCCTTCCACCATGGAAAATTCCTCCATGGAAAGATCCTCCAACGCAATCCTCTCCTCCCAGCCCCCATCAGAAAAAATCATATATTTTAGGATCACTGTTTTGATACGATCACCACTGAGGAAAAAAACAAACTAACACACACCCGTGATCTTTCTTCTGGCAAAAAATACAAAATTCCACATTTTTGCAGACAGGAGTTTGAAACCTCTACAATAGGGTTCTCTGATACGCTGAATCTGATGGTGTGATTTTTATTAGGATTCTGTGGCATTTAGGGGGTGTTTTCCCTTTTTATTCAAAAATCAGACACATTTTCTCAGGCTCGTAACCTTTGATGGGTAAGACAATGTTTAGTTTCCTCTAGATAATTCAATCCTATTGAAAATTTACCCCAGACAATTACTCTTAGCATCTCCACGCGTCAAATTGAGTCGGCAAAGAGAAAGCAAGACATATGAAGAGTTTCGTATAGGAATTCGGGCAAATTCCCACAGTGTAAAATTTCCCCTGAAAAATTCACCCCTCGGAAACTTCCCTCCCCTTGGAAAATCATCCTCGTGGGAAATCCCACCAGCGAAAAATTCCCCCTTCACTACCCGAAAAATATATGAATATAGGCCGCACAGATAAGGGAAGACCGGCGGCGGGGGGGCCAAAAATAGCGACAGTGGCGCGCCGCCGGCTCGATCAATGTTGACCGCAAACGTTAATGTTTACATCGGTCTTTCTCAAACCCCAGCTTGAATTCCCAAAGAGTCGGGCCTATTCATGAGTTGAAAACCTCGCAAGTCGCTGGCTGAACGCTGATCTTCTTCATTATTCATCAAGAGAAGTAGGAATCTGGAAGAAACGGAATGGCTGTGGCGTTTCAGAACCCTTGTGTGATAGTTGAAATAATAGATAATAAATTCGCCGTGGCATTCAAGGAATCTAATTAAAAGGGAGCACACACAAATCGGATCGGATTTTTATGCTGATTTCAAATATATGAAATTCATCAACTTTAGTGTTACCCAAAAAAAACTACGAGCCTGAGAATATTTGCCTTATTTTTGAAAAAGGAGAAAAAAAACCCTAAAGTCATAGAATCATAATAAAAATCACACCATCAGATTCAGCGTATCAGATAACCCTATTGTAGAGATTTAAAGTTCCTATATGCAAAACTGTGGAATTTTGTATTTTTTTTTTCTGCAAGAAGAAAGATCACGGATGCATGTTTATTTGTTTGTTTTTAATTTCTTCCCAGGGGTGATTCTATTGACCCAGTGGTCCTAAAATATCACGAGAGGGCTCATTCGAACGGAAAAGAAAAGTTCTAGTGCCCTTTTTAAGTCACCAAAAAAACTGGAGGGCAACTAGGCCTCCTCCAACGCTCTTTTTTTCCCAAAGTCACCGGATCGAAATTTTGAGATAGCCATTTTCTTCAGCATAGTCGAACAAATCTAATAACTATCTCTTTAGCTTTAAAATGACCCTCCACAGTCCCCGGGGGAATGGCTACAAGTTGTGAACTTTGCCCATTGTTTACATATTGTATTACAGGTAAGTACTTGGTCAAAAAAGAAGAAAAAAAAAATACTGTCTTCCTAATTTAGTAACTGAGATGAATGAGCACTTGAACAAGGTCTAGACCTTACCTATCCTTCCAATCACCTATGACAAAACAGTAAATCCAAACCAGTAGTCGAAAAATCATGTCCAAAATAGAGCAAATTCAACATTAATAACTGTAAATAATAATCCCAAAACCAAACCGAAGCACCTTAAGTCTACAAAAATTAATATTCCCCAGGTAATCACCACATATCAGGGCTCCTCAGAGGAAAACTCACTTGCCAATAAGGTTTTCGGCGCTTAAATACTCTGACCCAGGAAAAAGATCGCGCCTGCCATAGAACCATATGGCATACCCCTAGTGTCCCCTGTGGAATATCTACGAAAAATACAATACCCAAAACTGTAGAAATATCCCCCCAAAAAAATTCAAAGCTTCATTCACTACCGCTCACCTAGAACTGAATCAAAGTAAAACTACCCAAATCTGATAGAATACCACTTCAGCCAATTTACCTCCCATAATTGCATAACAACAACTGTCAACAAAGAGACTAATTCTAAGAGAATAAATCTAAGAACTAATTTCAACCCATCCTCTGTAACTGGGCATCTGCTTGTGTCGAAACAAACTCTAAATTTCAAAAATATAGGGAAGGGAAAAAATACATCCAACAAGTAACATCAAAATATCGTTCAAAATATCTTGATAATTTATTATACTTATTTAAAAGTTCATTATATTGAAAAACTATCTGCAAAAATGTTGAATTTTGTATTTTTTTGCCAGAAGAAAGATCATGAAGGCGTGTTTATTTATTTGCTTTTTTTCCATGAGTGATCGTATCGACCCAGTGGTCCTAGAATATTGTAAGAGGGCTCATTCAAATCGAAATTAAAAGTTCTAGTGCCGTTTTTAAGTAACTAAAAAGATTGTAGGGCCACCTGGCCCCCTCCCTTACCCCTTTTTTCAAAAGTAGTCTGATGAAAATTTTGAGATAGCCATTTGCTCATCATAGTTAAAAGGCCCAATAACTATGTCTTTGGATATAATATGACCCCCCCCCCCACAGACCCATGGGAGAGGTCTTTAAGTAATAAAATTTGCCAATTGTTTACACATAGTATTTGTTACTGCAGAGTATGTATACATTTTTGCGCGGGGGGGGGGGTTGATGGGGAGTTTCCATGGAGGAATTTTCTATGGAGAGGAAACTTTCCAGGAATTATCTCGTCAGGGGAAACTATACGCTGGGGGAATTTTCCAAAACTCCTATACAAAATTCTTTCTAAATGTCTTGCTTTCTCTTTTCCGTCTCAATTTTACGCGTGGAGTTGTTAAGGGTAATTGTCCTGGGTAAGTTTTCACTAGGATCGAATTTTCTCGAGGATATTTACGTGAGGAGGGAAATTTCTCTGTGGAGGTGGGGTCAGAATTGCTGGCGTTACTTAAAAACGATCATGAATTAAATTAAATTGTTAATTAAGTAATTAAGTAATTAAGTTAATTGTATTTAATTGTAATTAAGTTAAATTATTTTCCCAATTCTTTAAGAACGACTCCTGAAACATAAGGGTCGTTTAATTAGAACAACAGGAAGCTTTTTTAAAAGTACTAAACAGCTATAGCGTAAAGAGCGAGGTGTTGAGGAGGGGAAAATCCCCTTCATACACAAAAAAATTCTATTTGTTTTGAGTTTCAATGTTGCTCCTTACTTTCAGTTGAATTTATTTTTTATTTATTTAATACTATACAAAAACAATGGGCACATTTTGTAACTTAAAGACCGTTCTCCAGGGGCTGTGGGGGTCATGAATATCTACAAATACATAGTTATTAGGCCTTTCAGCTATGCTGTACAAAATGGCAGTCTCAAAATTTTGATCAGACGATTTTGAGAAAAAAGGGCGTGGCAAGGGGCGTAGTTGCCCTCCAATTTTTTTTTGTTCACTTAAAAAGGACATTAAAACTTCTAATTTCCATTCAAATTGGTCCTTCCTGGATATTCTAGGACCACTGAATTCATACGAGTACACCTGGGAAAAACAAACAAAAAAAACAAATAAACACGCATCCGCGATGTTTCTTCTGGCAAAAAATACAAAAAATTCCATATTTTGCAGATAGGAGCTTGAAATCTCTATAGCAGGGTTCTCTGAAACGCTGAATCTGATACCGTGATTTTCACTAGGATTCTATTACTTTTAGGGGGTATTTCCCTCTTTCTTCGAAAATCAGTTAAATTTTCTCAGGCTCGTAACCTTTGACGGGTAAGACTAAACTTAATGAAACTTGTATATTTGACATCAGCATAAAAATATAATTCCTTTGATATATTTATTGGTATCGATATTCCGTTTTTTAAGAGTTTCGGTTACTATTGAGCCGGTTTGCTCTTTACTTACAGTTCCTTACCACGAACTGTTTGAAACTGGCGTTTGGTACCTCATTACAAAGCATTTTCTTAAAAATATTCTTAAACGATTTCACTGAGAAGTTTCTGGTACACCTTGAATGTGGTACACCAAGGGGCATCAATTAGGGAGAGGGGTCAGGGGAAATGTGCCCCTTCTCCTATAGAATTATAAATATCACTTTCTATAGTTTTCATTGAAGAATTACTTTTTGGTTCTTTCATTGGAAAATAATAGATAATTTTCCCCCACCTCCTACATTTTTAGTAAACTGTCGTCATTGATACCTTTTTTATAGACGTTTCAGCAAGTTTTGATAATACGATTTTCTAATTTTCTCGTTTTACTATTTTCATTTCAGTTTTTCTTTTAAAATATTGGTTTTTCACAGTTATTCACATTTTCGTTTTCTTTGTTTTCGTTGTCAGTGTACTTCATCTTGAAATGCAAACATCTTTGTGGAACTTTCTGCTTGTTTGGGAGTTATATTTATATGGGAGTTATAGTTATATGTTTGGGAGTTATATTTATGGAGTCGAAATATTTATGCTTTTATTAACTAGTTTTTTTTTTTTTTTTTTTTTTTTTTTTTTTTTTTTTTTTTGAGTCTATTTAATATAATTAATTAATTTAGAGTAGAAGTGACCCTAAAGCTCCCATTGCCCACCCCTGCTGCCATCTACAATTTAGTATAATACTGACATTACCACGTGGTTTATGGTTTTCTCAGTGAGAATGAAAAAACAGGAATTTTCTCACTTGGAAAAACAGGAATTTTCTCACATTTATGTCTGTTTTCATGGACGGTTATGTTTGTTGTTCGATTTATTTGATGTTTTTCGTGGATGTCAACATCAAATTATGGATGTTTTATGGTTTTTGTCAGTGAGAATGAAAAAACAGAAACTTTCTCACATTGATGTATGTTTTATGGTTTTTGTCAGTGAGAATGGAAAAACAAGAACTTTCTCACATTTAAGGATGACAACAGGAATTTATGTTCCTGTTTTATGTCTGTTCGTTGTCAGTGAGAATGGACATGCTTGACGCGAATGTTATGAGATTGTTTGGCTAGCCTGGCCTGAGAACTTGATTTACATAATCGCTAGGGCAAATTATTGATTCACGAAGGGAAAATTAAGAAACACTCCGGCTTCTTTAATCTTAGGTCTGAGGGATAAACGTTCTTTAGGTCAGAGAGAAAAATTAATATTCTATTTTTAAATAGGGCTTCATTGATCTTTAGTGTCAGGAATTATAATTGACATCACTTGTTATCTTGGAATTATGCGGGAGTCTAAAGAGATAGAAATTCTATTTTTAAATACGGCTTCACGGAGCTTTAAGTCGGAGAGATAAATTGATATTCTAACTAAACCCTAAAAGTTTATCTAGGAAAATTTATGAGATGAAGAGATTAACTTAGGAAAGGGTTTCCTAGAAATTTGAAATGCGTTAGCGCAGAGATGCCAAAAAACAAAAGGAACACGCTGAAATTACGTTTAGGGATTATTTGGGCGAAACCATTTTATCCATTTTATGGGATTATTTCGGCGAAACAGTTAGAGACATTTTGAAAGAAGATTTTAGGAAAGGTTTTAGAAGAGAATTTGAGGGTGAAACTCTGTGTTCGTTATAATACACAAGTTCCATTTGAACAGTGTTGTGAGGTCCTCTACCCCAACCCAAAGGGTTCCGATCCCCCCCCCCCACCCCGAAGGAAGCCCCCGGTACTCAAAGGTCCCCCAAGCTCCCATAGAGCCCCAGCCCCCCCAACGCCCACCACAGACCCACAAAGGCCCGCCGCGGGGCCACAAACGGCCCCCGGACCCCCAAAGGGCACCCCCGACCCCAAAGGCCCCCCGGTCCTCAAAGGTCCCCCGGGCCCGAGAAGCGCCGCGGGCCAGGAATGCGCCGCATGGGGATGCGCCGCAGGGGGATGCGCCGCGGGTCGGGGGAAGCGCCGCAGGGATGCGTCGCAGGGATGCGCGGCAGGAATGCGCCGCAGGAATGCGCCGCAGGGAAGCACCGCAGGAAAGCGCCGCAGGGGGATGCGCCACGGGGCGGGGGAAGCGCCGCAGGGATGCGCCGCAGGAATGCGCCGCAGGGATGCGCCACAGGTATGCGCCGCAGGGATGCGCCGCAGGAAAGCGCTGCAGGGAAGCGCCGCTGGGAAGTGCCGCAGGGATGTGCTGCTTTTTTGTTTGAGTTCGAGTTTACTTTAATTTTAGTTAAGAGTTTGATGTTTTACCTTTGAGTTTCAGTTAGAGTTCTTGTTTAGTTTTAGTTAAGAGTTTAGAGTTTTGAGCTTAGAGTTTTTGTTGAAGTTCTAGTTTAGTTTAGTTTTAGTTAATAGTTTAGAGTTTTAGCTTAGAGTCTTAGCTTAGAGTTTTTGTTAGAGTTCTAGTTTAGTTTAATTTTAGTTAAGAGTTTGATATTTTACCTTTGAGTTTCAGTTAGAGTTCTAGTTTAGTTTAGTTTTAGTTAAGAATTTAGAGTTTTTAGATTAGAGTCTTAGCTTAGAGTTTTTGTTGAATTTATAGTTTAGTTTATTTTTAGTTAATAGTTTAGAGTTTTAGCTTAGATTCGTAGCTTAGAGTTTTTGTTAGAGTTCTAGTTTATTTTAATTTTATTTTAGAGTTTAGAGTTTTAGCTTAGTATTAGCTTAGAGTTTTTTGTTAGAGTTATAGTTTAGTTTAATTTTAGTTAAGAGTTTTATTTTTTTACCTTTGAGTTTCATTTAGAGTTTTAGTTTAGTTTTAGTTTAGAGTTTGGTGTTTTACCTTAGAGCCTTAGCTTAGAGTTTTAATTTGTGTTCTTGTTTAGTTTAGTTTTAGTTAAGATTTTAGAATTTTAGCTTAGAGTTTTTTTGTTAGAGTTCTAGTTTAGTTTAATTTTAGCTAAGAGTTTGATTTTTTTACCTATGAGTTTCAGTTAGAGTTCTAGTTTAGTTTTAGTTAAGACTTTAGAGTTTTTAGCTTAGAGTTTTTATTGAAGTTCTAGTTTAGTTTAGTTTTAGTTAATAGTTTAGAGTTTTAGCTTAGAGTCTTAGCTTAGAGTTTTTGTTAGAGTTCTAGTTTAGTTTAATTTTAGTTAAGAGTTTGATGTTTTACCTTTGAGTTTCAGTTAGAGTTCTAGTTTAGTTGTAAGTTTTTGTGTGTGTGTAAGTTTTTTTTGTGCGTGTGTAAGTTTTTGTTTGTGTGTAAGTTTTTTGTGTGTATGTAAGTTTTTTGTGTGTGTAAGGTTTTTGTGTGTATGTAAGTTTTTGTGTGTATGTATGTTTTTGTGTGTTTGTATGGTTTTGTGTGTGTGTGTATGTTTTTGTGTGTGTGTATGTTTTTTTTTGTGTGTCTTTTTTAGATTGTGTGTGTGTAAGTGTTTGTGTGTGTGTATTAGGTTGTGTGTGTGTGTGTATTATTTTGCTCGTGCGTAATATGTTGTGTGTGTGTAATTTCCTATGTGATTTCGTTAGTTCGTTGTAGTGTGTAAGTTTTTTTGTGTGTAAGTTTTTGTGTGTGTTTAAGTTTTTGTGTGTGTTTAAGTGTTTGTGTGTGTAATTTTTTGTGTGTGTGTAAGTTTTTTTGTGTGTGTGTAAGTTTTTGTGTGTGTATGTAAGTTTTTTGTGTTTGTGTAAGGTTTTTGTGTGTATGTAAGTTTTTGTGTGTATGTAGTGTGTGTTTAAGTTTTTTGTGTGTGTAAGTTTTTGTGTGTGTGTAATTTTTTGTTTTAATGTTTAATTTTATTTGTGTGTGTAACTTTTTTTTTTTTATTTAATTTTTTTTTTTTTTTTAGGTTTTTGTGTGTATGTAAGTTTTTTTTTTTATTTTAGTTTTTTTGTGTGTTTAATTTTTTGTGTGTAATTTTTTTTTTGTTTTTATGTTTTTGTTTTTGTGTTTTTAAGTTTTTTTGTGTTTGTAAGTTTTTGTGTGTATAAGTTTTTGTGTGTGTGTAAGTTTTTTTTTGTGTGTCTGTAAGTTTTTGTGTGTGTTTTATTTTTTTTGTTTGTTTAATTTTTTGTGTGTGTGTGTATTCTTTTTTTTGCTTTTATTTGTTTGTGTGTGTGTATAATTTTGTGTTTGTGTAATTATTTATTTTTGTTTAATTTTTCGTTTGTGTGTTTAATTTTTTTTATGATTGTATTTTTTTGTGTGTGTGTAAGTTTTTTTTGTGTGTAAGTTTTTGTGTGTATGTTATTTTTTGTGTTTTTATGTTTTTGTTTGTGTGTAAGTTTTTTTGTGTGTGTGTAAGTTTATGTGTGTGTGTGTAAGTTTTTGTGTGTGTGTAAGTTTTTTGTGTGTATGTAAGTTTTTGTGTGTATGTAGTGTGTTTAAGTTTTTGTGTGTGTAAGTTTTTGTGTTTGTGTAAGTTTTTTTGTGCTTTTTTTTGTTTTTTTGTGTGTTTAAGTTTTTTTTTTATTTTTAGGTTTTTTTTGTTTGTAATGTTTTTGTGTGTATGTAATTTTTTGTGTGTGTGTAAGTTTTTTTATGTTTGTTAGTTTTTGTTTGTGTTTAAGTTTTTGTTTTTGTTTAAGTTTTTTTGTGTGTGTGTGTAATTTTTTGTGTGTTTGTAAGTTTTTGTGTGTATTAGTTTTTGTGTGTGTGTGTAATTTTTTGTGTTTGTGTAAGTTTTTGTGTGTTTGTAAGTTTTTGTGTGTGTGTAATTTTTTGTGTGTGTGTAAGCTTTTGTGAGTGTGTAATTTTTTTTTTGTGTGTAAGTTTTTGTGTTTGTGTAAGTTTTTGTGTTTGTGTGTAAGTTTTTGTGTGTGTGTATATTTTTGTTTGCGTGCGTAAGTTTTTGTGTGTGTGTATGTTTTTTTGTGTGTGTAATATTTTGTGTGTGTAAGTTTTTTTGTTTTTGTTATTTTATTTTTGCTTGTTATTTTTTGTGTGTGTGTGTAATTTTATGTGTGTGCGTGTAAGTTTTTGTGTGCGTGTAAGTTTTTGTGTGTGTGTAAGTTTTTGTGTGTGTGTAAGTTTTTGTGTGTGTGTAAGTTTTTTTGTGTGTGTGTGTGTGAGTTTTTGTGTGTTTACCCATATCAATTCTATTTTCCTAAAATAATATAAAAATTTCCACTTCAATTCAGATTTTTCTCAAACAGATGAAAGAATTTAAAATACTGTTCTAAATTCTTCATAGAAGATAGAAAAGTTCAAGTTCTCTTCTGAATTTTACCAAATAACATAATTCAATTCTAACTTCTCCAGAGAAAATAAAAAGCTTCCACTTCAGTTTTAAGTTCACCAAGACATGAAAAATTTAAATTTCACTTCTAAATTTTTCCGTAGAAGATAGGAAAAGTTATACTATGATTGTGACTATTTTCCATGAAGATAAAAAGTTTCACTTTAATTCTAAATTTTCTTAAATTCAATTCCGACCTTTCTCAAAGAGATGAAAAAATTTAAAGTTCTGTTCCAAATATTTTCCTGGAAGAAGGAAAGTTCAACTTCGATTCTGAATTTTCTAAATGAAAATGAAATAAGTTATTGATCAATTCTATTTTCCCAAAATAATATAAAAAGTTTCCACTTCAGTTCAGATTTTTCTCAAAGAGCTGAAAAAATTTAAAATACTGTTCCAAATTTTTCATAGAAGATAGAAAAGTTCAAGTTGTCTTCTGAATTTTACCAAAGAACACAATTCAATTCTAATTTCTCCAGAGAAAATAAAAAGCTTCCACAGATTATTTTCCATGAAGAAAAAAAGTTTCACTTTAATTCTAAATTTTCTTAAATTCAATTCCGTCCATTCTCCAAGAGATGAAAAAATTTAAAGTTCTGTTCCAAATATTTTCCCGGAAGAAGAAAAGTTCAACTTCGATTCTAAATTTTCTCAATGAAAATGAAATAAGTTATTGATCAATTCTATTTTCATAAAATAATATAAAATTTTCCACTACAATTCAGATTTTTCTCAAAGAGATGAAAAAATTTAAAATACTGTTCCAAATTTTTCTTACAAGATAGAAAAGTTCAAGTCCTCATCTGAATTTTACCAAAGAAAATAATTCAATTCTAATTTCTCCAGAGAAAATAAAAAGCTTCCACTTCAGTTTTAAGTTGACCAAGACATAAAAAATTTAAAGTTCAGATCTAAATTTTCCCGTAGATGACAGGAAAAGTTATACTATGATTGTGATTATTTTCCGTGAAGATGAAAAGTTTCACTTTAATTCTAAATTTTCTTAAATTCAGTTCTGACTTTTCACATAGGGATGAAAAAATTTAAAGTTCTGTTCCAAATTTTTCATTGAAGATAGGAAAAGTTATACTTTGATCGTGAATATTCAAGCTCTCTTCTGATTTTTACCAAAGAACACAATTCAATTCGAATGTCTTAAGAGAAAATAAAAAGCTTCCACTTCAGTTTTATGTTCACCAAGACATAAAAAATTTAAAGTTCATTTCTAAATTTTTCCGTAGAAGATATGAAAAGTTATACTACGATTGTGATTATTTTCTATGAAGATAAAAGGTTTCACTTTAATTCTAAATTTTCTTAAATTCAATTCCGACTTTTCTCAATGAGAAATTCCGCCTTTGGGGTCCGGGGTGCCCTTTGGGGGTCCGGGGGCCCTTTGAGGCCCAGTGGTGGGCCTTGGAGGGTCTGTGGTGGGGGTTTGGGGGGGCTGGGGCTCTATGGGAGCTTGGGGGACCTTTGAGTACCGGGGGATTCCTTCGGGGTTGGGGGTGGGGATCGGAACCCTTTGGGTTGGGGTAGAGGACCTCACAACACTGTTCAAATGGAACTTGTGTATTATAACGAACACAGAGTTTCACCCTAAAATTCTCTTCTAAAACCTTTCCTAAAATCTTCTTTCAAAATGTCTCTAACTGTTTCACCGAAATAATCCCATAGAATGGATAAAACGGTTTCGCCCAAATAATCCCTAAACGTAATTTCAGTGTGTTCCTTTTGTTTGGCATCTCTGCGCTAACGCATTTCAAATTTCTAGGAAACCCTTTCCTACGTTAATCTCTTCATCTCATAAATTTTCCTAGCTAAACTATTAGGGTTTCGTTAGAATATCAATTTATCTCTCCGACTTAAAGCTCCGTGAAGCCGTATTTAAAAATAGAATTTCTATCTCTTTAGACTCCCGCATAATTCCAAGATAACAAGTGATGTCAATTATGACACTAAAGATCAATGAAGCCCTATTTAAAAATAGAATCTTAATTTTTCTCTCTGACCTAAAGAACGTTTATCCCTCAGACCTAAGATTAAAGAAGCCAGAGTGTTTCTTAATTTCCCCTTCGTGAATCAATAATTTCCCCTAGCGATTATGTAAATCAAGTTCTCAGGCCAGGCTAGCCAAACAATCTCATAACATTCGCGTCAAGCATGTCCATTCTCACTGACAACGAACAGACATAAAACAGGAACATAAATTGCTGTTGTCATCCTTAAATGTGAGAAAGTTCTTGTTTTTTCATTCTCACTGACAAAAACCATAAAAACATACATAAATGTGAGAAAGATTCTGTTTTTTCATTCTCACTGACAAAAACCATAAAACATCCATAATTTGATGTTGACATCCACGAAAAACATCAAATAAATCGAACAACAAACATAACCGTCCATGAAAACAGACATAAATGTGAGAAAATTCCTGTTTTTCCAAGTGAGAAAATTCCTGTTTTTTCATTCTCACTGAGAAAACCATAAACCACGTGGTAATGTCAGTATTATACTAAATTGTAGGTGGCAGCAGGGGTGAGCAATGGGAGCTTTAGGGTCACTTCTACTATTTAGTTTATTTAATCTAATTTTTTCTATAGTTTCTATTTTATTTATATTTTCTTTTCTTCTCCTTCATATGTGAGTAAGTGATCATTTTAAATTTTCTTTTGTTTTTTATCCTTGAGTATCTAATTCATATTGAGTATGTTTTTTATCCTTGAGTATGTAATTCATATGTCTTCCCTCTTTGTACAGGCCAATGAGCCTTTGAGGGATTTATAACATCTAATATTGTATGTGTATTTAATGAAGAATAAAACTTATCTTATCTTATCTTATCTTATCACTGGCAGAAAAAAAGGCTTCGCTTTATCTGTTATTTATGCTGTGTCTAGATCCAAGATCTATTTATAATTATTGTACATGTAAAGAAAGTATCATATGGATAGGAACCTTTACACGTTTCATAAAGGTTATAGGCTATTAAGGTTCTTGAAATAACCTATTAGATCTTTGTAAATAAAAAAAAGTAGATTTTTGCCTCTTTTTGTTTTGATTATGTTATTAATAAGAGTAAATTTTACTTTTTAGTGATCTTGATTAGATTATTTTTCAAAGCTAAAAATTCTGTTGAATTTTTTAGTATCAATAAAGCTGTTGTTAAAAAGTCAACAGCAATTAACCTGGATTTGTTCTGACCTGAGCTTTTCGCTTAAATTTCAAAACAATTCACCTAAAAAAAGAAGAAAGACAAAGCGAAAAAAATTAAAAAGTTACTTTACGTTTCACGTTAGACTAATTAATTTTTTAGATATATAAATAGAATATCAATATTTTACAGAATGGTGACTTTATACCTTAGTCTTTTTTTTCCTTTCTGACTCAGGGACGTAATTTCGTCAAAATACTGGAGGGGGGGGGGCAAAGTTGGAGTCAAGTTTACCTAGTAAAGTGAAAATGACAGTGAAAATGAAAAAGTAGCCATATAGTACGATAAAGGCAAAGATATACTAAAGAAAACTGACCTGTTTTCATAGATGCTTGAAAATGTAGGCATAAATTAGTTTTGAAAATATTTTGAAGACACTCAATTTTAGCCGGAGGAAGGGGGGGGGGAGAAACTGGAGTCTGGGTACCCCCCCCTGTTCTATAGCAAACTACGCCCCTGATGTCACTGCTATGTCTAGAAATTATTCAAGATCTAATAAATATATCGACCCTTTTACTTTTGTTTGGTCTTTTTATTATGGAAAACAGAAACTTTCATTTTTTTGTAAGATTTCGTTCGATCACAATCTTGCAACTATTTAAATCTATTCCAGTCTAGATTTGTGCACTTAAATATTACATAATCTACCCTTCAGATGAAAGGAACAAAAGCAAAGGAAGAAAAAAAAAGAGGAAAAAATGGGACTCATCAGATTAATTTCTCTTTTGCCGTGCGAAGAGAAATGTGAATAATGTTTCATCGGAGTAAAAACAGAGTTGTCAGTTAGAAATGTCAGTAAGATGATCTTTCATAAAAAGCCAAACAAACAAACTTATAGACACAAAAGATAAACAAAAATTTAAACAAAACTCGGAGCTAATGGAGAATTAAAACGTAGGGAAAAGCAATCACAATTTGGATATGAAAGATGATGCAACATTAAGTCAAAAAATATATCTGTTAAAAATATAACAAAGCATCACCAATTGTGTTAGGAAAGATTGCTCTAATTTTTGACTTTATACTATGTTGATACTTGGTTTGTTCTCTGGGAGAGGGAGGTATGCCCCATTTTTTATACCCCCTTTTTTATAGTTCCTTTTCGAGGCCATCCCTGATGTTATTTTCTGATTACTTGCCTTGTATATTACGTTACAATAGAAACATAGGCTACCTACATGGATGAATAAAGAAATCAAGAACCCCTCCCATCTTTCCCTGGGAGGTGCTATAATTCATCGGGTTTTATGATTCTTGTATCAGAGGTAGTTAGCAGCCTCCTCGAGATATCTTTGTTAATGCAGAGACACGTGCATAGCGGCTACGGTAAAATTGGGTAATAATGTAACTCAAGGGGCATGTCATCCAGTCTTTACAACTTCTAAATTAAGAAGCAATCCATAATTTTATATCATAATTCAAATTTAGTTATCGATAAAGCTATTCAATCACTTATTTAGTAAAAACCGGATGGGTGTTTTGATTGTACATGCTTAATTTTATTCATTCAATGAGCACTGTCGTTATAAACAGCAATGAGTAATCATCTTTATAAACAGCGAAGCTATAATTCTGGTTCGAAGCTAAAAAAATTTCAGCAGTAAGTACCTGAGTTAGCTAATTGTTGGCTTGCTACACAGCATTAAGCTTCTACATCCCCGCCTCCAACTGACATGATTAACTTCTAAGTTAAGACTTAATCTGTAATCTCATGTCATATTTCAAATTTAGGGTACTTGTTAAATATCCCGACCACATTAAAGAAGTGAAGTTAGATTAATTATAATACCTTTTATTTAAGATTAACAATTTTTTTTTTACTCAGCTTAATTGAATCACAAATTGTACAATTTTTCAAAATTGAGATTAGCTGATAGCATAGTTTTGAAAAAGGAGATATCGAATTATAAGTTACATTTCAACAGCTACAAATTTATGGGATTCGATTGACCCTCCATTTGACCTATCTGGGTCTTACATTTTAGACAGAGGAGCTATCTATTTTATTGACATGTGCGAAAGTAAAATGCTTACAAATTTGCATGAATCGCAAGGTTCATGCAAAGCTATTACAAAAATTGCAAAGCAAATTACAAAATTGAATGATACTAATCAATTGAAAAATCCTACGTTAGTTATTAGGGAGGGATTAGGGTCACTAGAGACTAGAGACAACTGCAACTATTTGCGATTTGGACTAATTGCACATGCATGTGAATGCAACGACCTACGTCTCCCTAAGTAAATAGCGAAGTGTGCTCAATATATTTTTTTTTCACCAAGGCACTTCACATGGAAGGAACTGTTGTAGAAACTTTGGAAGATGATCATTCAACTGGAAATTGAAAGCTCTAGTGTTATTCTTAGGAGTAAAAAGTGACTGGAAGGGAAGCAGACCCTTTCCTACACATCTTTTTTTCCAAAGACATCAGATCAAAATTTTAAGGTAACCACTTTGTTTAACATAGTTGAACAGTCATAATAACTATATCTCTGGGGATGTCAACCCCCCCCCCTCACAGCTCTCGCAGCAAGAACTGTGAGCAATGCAATTCACCCACTTATTACACATAGTATTTGTTATCGAAAAGAAGGAGAATATTCAGCCCTTGGTATCTGAAAAAGCCAAGGGCATTCTGGCGAAGCTTTCGGAAAATGTTGTGGTGAGTGATGAACTAAATCAAAACACGCTATGTCCATGCATGTTATCAAAAGGACGTATCTCTGGAATGGTTAAGGGAATCAGGTTTAAACTTCCGGGGAATAATGAAGGGGATCAACTGACCAACTGATCAACTGACCAAAAGGCAATATATTTACTCTACTATTTCTATTACCACCACTGCAGCTACTGCTACTGCAACTACTGTTTCTATTGTGACTATTAGTATGGCGGAAGATATTCAAGTGAACATTTTAGGAAATGTTAACTGGAAGTTGATCAAAATCATAACATACTTTGTGCATACTGATTGTCAAAAGGGCGCAGATGCAATACCTTAGGAACGGATTAGAGTATTAGGCTGAAGCTTCTAGAGCCTGAAAAGCGGGATGTTCAACTGACAAAAAGGCAGTAAGTGCATCTTGCTACTGCTCTGAATACTACTTCTACTATTGATACGACTATTACAGCTACTACTACTGCCACTACTACTGCTACTATTACTACCTCTACTACAACTACTACTATGATGCTAATAAAGCTAAAGATATGAAGGCAATAAGTATGGTTTAGGGTATTAGACATAGGGTATTCTACTTGAGGCGTCTCTCAAGAATAGTTTAGGGTATCAAGTTAGAACTTTCAGGGAATCTTTAGAGGAACGATCAATTGACCAAAGGCAACATATGCACGCTCCTAGTACTGCCAATACCGCTACTACGACTACTTGCATACTACTATTGCTACTTGGACTACTGTTACTACTCTAAGTGCTACTAATAGTTATATTATTACTATTACTACTAACTACTGCTAGTAGTAATGCTCCCACTGTACTTACTTGTACTTGTGGCGGGAATCAGGCGTTTCCACCTTGCCCGGCATCGATGATCTTGGAGACCTTCTTGGACCATGTTGAGTGATCTTCTGCCAGCTGCTCTGCAAAAGCGAGCCCCTGAGTTGACCATCCGTGTCCGAACTTTCTGAATCCCCCGATAGGTTCAAGGTCTGATTTGACCAGGTTCCACCAGTTCTTCCTCTTTCCTCCTTGGCATCTCTTCCAGGAGCTAATAGGCTCGACTAGAAGTATTTGGCGAGGCAGGTATTCTGGCGGCTGCCATAATACATGGCCCAACCATTTCAAACGGCGTTCTTTAATAGTGAACGCCACATCTCTCTGAATATTGCACATTCGACGTAGATCCGCGCTGGAGATACGGTCACGCAGATGTATTCTGAGAATTCTTCGCAGACAGGTATGCTCAAACACCTTCAGTGTATTCTCATGCTGTAGTTTTACCGACCATGTTTCGCATCCATAAAGGAGAACGGTGCGGACTAGTGCCATGTAGATTCGAACTTTCGTTCGGACAATGACTTCGAGGCGATTCCATAAGGGTTTCCGAAGGGAGGCAAAGACTGTCTGCGCTTTCTGTATTCTCTGTTGAATATCAGCGTCGGAAGATCCGTCAATACATATTTGGGAGCCTAAGTATGTAAAACGGTTGACTTTTTCCAGCTGAACTTGATTGACAGTTAGTGTGAATGGTCCTGTGTCGTGGTTAATAGCCATGAATTTCATTTTCTCTGTGCTGACTTTCAAGCCCATCAGGTCTGCCCAGGCCACCACGTTGTCAAGCATGTTTTGAGCTTCTACGGGGTCTGACAGGAGGCCAACATCATTCACATAATCGAGGTCAGTGAAAGATTCTGTCCGATCTGAACTCCTGGATAGGACGACAGTGCATTTTCAAGCACCCAATCGACGCAATAATTGAACAGAGTCGGAGAGAGGACGCACCCTTGTTTTACTCCGAACTCAACCAGGAATTCTTCAGTTTCTTCACCATAGACTCGAACTCGGCTCATTGACGCGTCGTAGTATGCCTTCATCAGTTTAACAAACTTCAGTGGCATTCCGTCATTCTCTAGAATCTTCCAAAGTTTCTGGCGAGTGACAGAGTCGAAGGCGGCAATGAAGTCCAGGAACATCAAGATCAGGGGTAGATTGTACCTTTCAAACTGCTGTATAATGAGGCAAAAAACGAAGATATTATTAGAACAGCCTCTACCTGGCCGATAGCCGGCTTGATTTTCTCGGGTTCTTTCCTCCCTTGCCCCTTTGAAGCGGTTCAAGAGTACGATCCCGAATATTTTGACCGCAATGTCTATAAGACTAATTCCGCGGTAATTTTTGCATTCGGTTTTATCTCCTTTCTTATAGAAAGGGAGAATGACTGATGTCTTCCAATCTTTTGGGAAAGAATTGGTCCTCCACGCTTCTTCGAGAATGCCATGGAGCTGTTCAGCAGTGACCTCAGGGCATTGTTTGTACACTTCCGGGGGGAGGCCGTCTTCACCTGGGGCTTTGTGGTTCTTCAGGATCTTGATTGCTTTTAGTATTTCGGCTCCGGTCGGTGTATCCACCTCGACATCGTAGGGTTCTTTAGAAACGGCAGGTGGGAAAGCATCAGGAGCGGATGATGGGGAAGGGTTTAGGAGGATCTCAAAGTGATCCTTCCATCTGGCTAAGCGCTTCTTCTGACAACTGATGATTTTTCCTGATCTGTCTTTGACTATTTCTGAGACAGCAGCTTTCTTACCAACGGATTCTTTCAGGAGCTGGTAAAGCTTGCGGGTATCATGTGAGCGTGCTGCTTTCTCTAACGACACGGTAGTTTGACGTTCTCACAACTCCATTTTTGTTTTAAATAAAAAACTTTAGCGTAAAGAGTGAGGCGTTGAGGAGGGGACAGCCCCTTTCATATACGGAACAATTTCTATTCGTTTTAAGTTTTAACGTCGTTCCTTACTTTCAGTTAAAAAAAACCTGTTTTTTTATTTAATTTGTGAATGTTTTTGAATTAATGCAGGTTTGATTTTGGCTCACCGTACATGAATAATTAATACAAAATTTGAATATTAATTTACTTTTTTTTTGGTTAAATGGCTTTTTTGAAACTTGTTTAATTTTATTTACGAACGTTTTCATTAGTAATAAATATACATAACTTACGAATTAAAATGCGTAACGAACTTCTATATTCATACATTTTTAATACGTATATTTGAGGGTTCGCCCCCTAGTCAATACCTTGCTCTTTAAGCTAAAGTTCGAATTTTGTTCCAATTCTTAAAAAATAACCCCTTAATCACAAATGCCGTTAGTTAGAATAAATAGCTCTTATGAAAGTACTAAAAAATCTTTAGCTTAAAGAGCGAGGTATTGACTAGGGGGTGAACCCAATCATATACGTAATGTTTTCTGTCGTTTTAAGTTTTGATGTTGCTCCTTACTTTCAGTTGAAAAACTTGTTTTTTTTAAATAATTTCTGATCTTTTTTTTAAATAATGCTGGGAAATCCGATGCCCCCTTCATAGCATGTCCCTTCCCCCATGAAAACTTCCTTCACGGAAAGATCCTCCCACATAACCCCCGAATCCCCCCCCCCCCACTACCAGAAAAAATCCCCCCTGAAAATGTCTGTATACTTCCCAACAACCAATGCTATATGTTAACATTGGGTAAAGTTCATAACTTTCAGCCCTGCCCCCTGGGACTTCGGGGGATTAAGTCATCCTAAAAGACATAGTTATCATATTTTCGACCATGCTGAACAAAATGGCTATCTAAAAATTTTGATCGGATGACTTTGGGAAAAAAATGAGCGTGGGAGGGGGCCTAGTTGCCCTCCATTTTTTTTGGTCACTTAAAAAGGGCACTAGAACTTTTAATTTCCGTTCCAATGAGCTCTTCCACATGTGCTTTTTCCACTGGGTCGATACGATCACCCATGGGAAAAAAATAATAAAAAAAAATATATAAACGCGCATCCGTGATCTTTCTTCTGGCAAAAAATGCCAAATTCCACATTTTTGTAGATAGAAGCTTGAAACCTCTACAGTAGGGTTCTCTGATACCCTGAATATGATGGTGTGATTTTCATTATGGTTCTATATATTTTAGGGGGTCTTTCCCCCTTTTTCCAAAAATCAGTTAAATTTTATCAGGCGCGTAACTTTCGATGGGTAGGACTAAACTTGATGAAACTTATATATTTGAAATCAGCATTAAAATCTGATTCTTTTGATGTATCTATTGGTATCAAAATTCCGTTTTCTAGAGTTTTGGTTACCATTGAGCTGGGTCGCTCCTTACTTTCAGTTCGTTACCACGAACTGTTTGATTGTTGTATTTGATTTGTTTTCCCTTTTAAGTACTTTAAAATTTTCTATTCAAATCGTCATTTATAATTTAGGTAATAATGCAATTGAGGATTTTCAAATACTTTCCTGTTGTATTTTAACAGAAAAATTAACTACAAGTCACGAATTTATCAAATAATTTCTTTTCTTTGAAAAATCCAGCACTATAAGTCACAAATTTATCAATTTATCACAAATTTATCACAAAACTATAAGTCACAAATTTATCAAATAATTTCTTTTCTTCGAAAAATCCAGCACAAAATCCTATACTTTCTCTGAATTTTTGGTTAGCTAAATTCGTCAGATTATTCAGCCAATTATCCTAGTCCGAATGAAAAATCCAAAGAAAACTCAAAAACTTGTCTAGGATTAATCAAGAACACGGAGCTTTCGGACACGATCAAATACACTTTACTCTAAACGCACGTACTTTTCCCAGTACGCACGTACTTCTTTCTAAATCGTTCAGTTATGTTATGCTTTGTTAACATTTCACACTGCTCTTCACGGGTGAGTTGACCTTGGGGGGCTTAAAGAAGGAATGGATCTTTAGTAATAGTAAAAGCCAATATTAGGAGAAGACCTGAGGTAGCCTATAATTAAACAGTGCCTAATAGTGGCCAATATTGTCTTAGGGCTTTGACTAGACTTTAATCAATATACTATGATCCTTCCACTTTTCTTTATTTCTTTTCTGTGCCCTTTTTTTGATTCCAGTGATACCCGTGATCTTAGTGTTGTGTATTTTTTTATTGCAGTTTTTTCCATTTCCACCAGCCCCTTTGCCTTCTTACCAAGGACTAACAACTCTGTTGGTGATACATTTTTAAGCAATAGCTACTTCAAAGGCGGTAGAAAACTTTCTACTTTTTGTGTGAACTTCATTTGGATTCTTCAGCACTGTCTACAAAAATTAATGTGGAAGACGAAATTAAGCTGTAAAAGATTCTACACTGAAAAATAGGCGTCCTAACGTCCATATTTTCGAACACCTAGTATGTACGGGTGCCAATTGAGTCTTTTCGTCCCCCTCCCAGGGATGGATCCATGATTTTTTTTTGGGGGGGGGGGGGCACAAAATAGGTTGATCCGAAAAAATTTTTAGGGGGGGTGCAAAATGGATTGATCCGATAAATTTGCGTTACGAGCAAGTTTAATTAACACAAACTTGAGTTAATTAAATAAATTACACTACTTTAGGCTACGCTAGGGGAGGGGCGTCCCCTCTCCCCTTGTGATCCGCCACTGCCTCCTCCTGTATTTTATAATTTTTTTCGTAGTCTTCATTGGAAGAATTGGAAAAAAAATTGCTCCCTTCCCCACTAGAATTTGAAAGATAAATTTTTTTGCCTTCATTAACGGAACCTGAAAACATTCTCCTCCACCTTCCATGGTTTCGTGAATTCATGCCCCCTGATAGCACTTCACACTCTAAGATGTCTAGATTTTTCTAGTTTTTAGGTCTTGCTTCTTTTTTACTGTTTTTCGTTTTTCAACAAATATGGCAATACTGCTAGGCAGAAGATTTATAGATTGTCTGTGCCAAATGCCATTAAACTAATTCTATCTTTTTTTTTTACCGAATTCAACAACAATTTATATCCCTTTTTAAACGACCTCCTTTGTGATCATTCACTTAATTCTTCCATATATTTCACTAAGCAAATTTGGATACAGTCACAACAAATGGTAATAAGAGAAGGATTAATATCATTCGGTGTCACGCCATTTCCTTTTTGGGCACTGATCGGTGTGTTTTATAGTTAATTTACGGTTGGTATTTAAAGGTGGTCCACATTTACGAGAATCTTTTGATTTAATGTTTTGGATCAGGCAGTCTAATTCCAATCATTTATCCTATATCACGGATGAAAACACGGAAAAGATGTAATTACTAAAGTGAACAGTTTTGTAATCTGTTGTCAAATATGCTGATATGGGCACTAAAAAACTCTAAAAATCAACTGAACCTATCTGTCTTGGACTATCTGTTTCAGTTTTACATATCAGACAATATTGTCTTTGTAAGATTACTCTCTTATTTATTACCTTGATTATTTATTACCTCTTATATATTATTGTCTTTTTTTCTTTATACCTTCTTATATATTACCTTTATTATTTATCTCCTCTTATATTCTATTAATTAAAAAAAACTTTTCGAAAAATAAGTTTTTCAAAGAAAACTAAAGGCCATTTTCAAACAGTTCGTGGTAACGAACTGTAAGTAAGGAGCAACCCGGCTAAATGGTAGCCGAAACGCTAAAAAACGTGTTTTTGATACCAATAGATACATCAAAAGAATCAGATTTCAATGCTGAATTCAAATATATTGTTTTCATCAAGTTTAGTCCTACCCATCAAAAGTTACGCGCCTGAGAAAATTTGGCTGATTTTTGAAAAAAGAGGGAAAGGCCCCCTAAAAGTTATAGAACCTCACTGAAAATCAAGCAGTGTATTAGATTTGATCAAAAGCAGTGTATTAGCAGTGTATTAGTGTATTAGATTAGCTTTGTTCGAGATTGAAGGGCTAATTGAAGGGCCTATTGAAGATTCATTGAAGCACACGTCAATGGATTGACGGAAATTTTTGATCAAAATGATTGACCGTTTAGGGACTCCTTTAGTGACTTAGTCTTCTTAACATTAATTTTAAAACTTATTCTAGCACCCTGAACTCGCAGAACTTCTAAATTCATTCATTTCGCTCACAATTTCATCTATGGTTTAGATTTAGGTTTTATTTCATCGAATAAAAAATCAAGTCAATATAATTAGAAAACACTACGCTAGGGAAAAAAAGTTGCTAAGGCGTAGCGACTACATACATAACTCTTCCTAGATCAACCTAAATTAATAAACCCATTCCAAAACAAATAATAAGGAAAAAAAAAAAAAAAAAAAAAAAAAACTAAGCAAATCCCCTTCACTCACTCACTTCCAGAGCAAAGACCATCGTCAAATATAACTCCCAGCCTCCCCCCAGCCCATCCACCCACTCCTCCCCCATCCCTTCCATCCACTTCTCCCCCATCCCACCAACCCACTCCTCTCTCCTGCCTACCAACCCACTCCTCCCCCCAGTTTCCTCCTCCTTCCACTCACTCCCCCCCCCCTAACAAGAAAAACTTAAACAACTAATAAAAAAAATAAACAGCTAATTCCCCACAAAATACTCATTTAAACTATTTTTAAATGTAGGGAGATGCTCAGCCGTCCTAACGCTCACAGGAAGTGAATTCCAAACAGAAGGACCAAGATTCTTTAAAGTAAAACCTGATCTCATACTATTTTCAAGCTACATAACCAAATTATCACAGCTTCTCCTATCATAATCATGAAAATTATTGTTGAAACGGTAGAACTCCTTAAAAATTTGCGGGACTAGATTATTCACCCAATTATAAACATATATCGCGGCTTGGTAGTCTCTCATCTGCCCAACGTTAAGCAGCCTTAGAGATTTAAAACATGCACTGATGTCTTTCACATTTTGTATATTCTTCCCAATTATTTTTGCTGCTGTTTTTTTAACCCTTGCACACGCTTTTAGTTCACATAAAAGTTGCTGCTCTACACAACACATCCATATGATATATACCGGTAAATGATTGCATATAATATCGTACGAAGAGTACTCTGTGGCAGAACATGCTTCACTCTTCTAAGTATTCCTACTCCACGGGCAAATTTTTGCTGAAATGGTATCACTGTGAAGTTTCTACGTAAGGTTAGAATCAATGAAGATACCAAGATACCGCAGTGAATTTAATTGAACAACAGGCTTTCCACGCAGCAAGAATTTACCGCTTACATCAACAGACTCACTTACTCTACAGAGCGGTCTTCTTTACGTTAACACATAGAAAACTTAAACTCATAAGCACCTCCAGTCATTTTAGGGCATTATTAGCTTTTTCTATTATATCATCAACTGATCTTGCAAATACTGTTAGCGCAGTGTCATCAGCAAAGGAAGTGATTCATACATCTTACAGATAAAAGCGCATTATATCCACATAAACTAGATAAAGTAAGGAGCCCAGCACAGAGCCCTTTGGCACACCACACTTCACAGGAAAAGAAGATGAGACTACATCATTTAAAACAAGTTTTAGAGACCTACAATAAAGATGACCTCAAATCATCTTAGACAAATTTCATTGATTCCAAGACTTCTCATTCGGGGAAGCAATACTTTGAAATCAACCAGGTTAAAGGCTTTTCTGATATCAATGAAAATACACACAGGTATGACACTTGAGTCTAGTGAATAGTTTATAGTTTGAACAGGGGCTGCAAGGCGGCGTGTTTCGTGGAGTGAACCTTACGAAACCCAGACTGTGTCTGGTTCAACAGACTATTAGTCTGAAGGAAATCATAATCTAAGTCCATGAGAGTTTTTCCTCCCCATTTCTTTCCGTGGTTTCCCATTGCCTTTCCTGTGCTCCTTAAGACAAAGTCCATCAAAATGATCCATATGAAGGGGCATAGAACAAACCATGCTTAACTCCCGATTAAATTTTCCTGAGGAAATTCGTCAATTTCTAGGAAACATTTCCACGGATAGGGGGGGGGAATATTAAGTATGATATGACAAACGATGAGAATTGAAATAAAAACAAGTCATTTTTCAAATGAAAGCAGCGTAAGGAGAATTTTCCAGGCAAAATTTTAAGAGGAAATTATCCAGAGGGAATTTTCAGCGAGGATGGAATTTTCCAGTGGGAATTTCTACGGGGGGGGTTAACGAGTAGAACTTTTCCGCGGAAGAATTTTTTGTGGGATAAGGGGAAATTTTCCATGAAAAGGGTGGATTTCCCGGCATTATTTGAAAAACGATCAGAAAAAAGGGGGCAGCCCCCTACATATGCGGAATAATTTCTGTTCGTTTAAATTTTTGATGTTGACCCTTACTTTCAGTTGATAAAACTTCTTTTGTTTTATATGTGTATATATATAATGCTCCTAAGGGGACTATTATCTTTGTTTCCAAGGAGAATGCATGAACCACAAATTTTATTGAGAGGACTAAACTCCTTTGAAACAGCTTTTCAAATTGTTTAGCGGTAATCTTGCACTCCCTTTTCGTCACGTTCTGTTTGAACTTTGATCGGGGAAGTAGTAATTATGTTAAAGGTCGTAATCTCCTGAGTTTACCAACTAAGATTTAAAGTGAAACCAAGCAGTTTTGAGAGTTAGAACTCACTAACAGGGTTGCCACCCCTAGAGATTTATCACTATTTCTAGTGATTTTTTTTATGTTGCCTAGTGATTAGTCTATCAGTTCTAAATTAGATTTTCTTCTGTTAAAACCTTTGAAAGTGGAGTTGATGGTGGATATGAAAAATAAGAAGTTAGGTATACATTAAATATAATTTTCCAAATGAAAAAAGAAATCATTGAAAAAGAAAATAGGATTTAGTGACTCTTATGATAGGATTTGTAATATAACTAGATAGAATAAGTGGTACTTGTCAATTACCTGGAACCCACGGAAGATAGATGATAAAAGAAACTAGTCGAACGGATTTCTTTAAATAGAGAATTGGATTGCAAACCGTGGTTTGTCACTGCGTTTACAATATTTAAACTTTGTTTTTTTGGGGTTTAGTGGGGAAAGGGTAGCTGGGTTAGGTTACGTATTTAATATATGTTATGCTTTACCCTCACCCCCCTAATGTGCAAACATATAGCCCAAATTTGTCTCTAAACTATTATATTTGCATCCTATTTTGTTTTATTTCGTTAGCATTAACCAAACTTGACTTCTTGCGTGGGTTCCAGCGAATTGACAAGTACCCAATAAATTGATTGCAGTTTGATGATTGAAGTCGGATGGGAGTAAGGGGAGGGTATTTACTCTGGGATTTGTCTAATGATTTTAATCTTTACTTCTAATATCTAATCGAAACTACAATAATTCTCCAAATTCTTTTATTTGTAATGGAAACATCTATTAAGCGCAGATCACGTCCTTTTCTTTAAGTTTTTGGATTTTATGCTAACATATTAAGCAGTTTTTGGTAAAACTGTAAGAATGGAGCAACAAGGCTGAATAGTAACCGAAACTCTAGAAAGGGAATCTGGATATCAATCGGTAAATCATCGACTTATTATGTTGATTCCAAATATATAAGATTAATTAAGCTTAGTTTTGCACAAAAAAAACCGAGACTGTGAAAATTTGTCTGGTTTTTGAAAAAGGACTTTTACTAAAAGTCAAAGGAATTTAATAAAAATCAATACATTAGATTTGGCGTATCAGAGAACCCTACTGTAGAGGTTTCAAGCACCTATCTGCAAAAGTGTTGCATTTTGTATTATTTGCGAGAAGAAAAATCATTGATGCGTGTTTTTTTCAGAGATGATTGTATCGAACCAATGGTCCAAGAACAGCGGGAGAGGGCTCATTTGAATGGAAATTAAAATTTCTGGTGTCCTTTTTATTTGATCAAGAAGATCGGACGGCTACTAGCCCCCCTCTACGTCCCTTTTTTTCTCAAAAATTGTTTGATCAAAAGTTTGAGATAGCCATTTTGTTTAGCATAGTTGAAAGGTTAAAAAACTATACCTTCAGATCTAACATGACCCACGCAGTCCCCGAGGATAGGTGTCAGGGTGAAAGTATTCTAAAGATAATAAGGATAATGTACGATCTATGAAAACCATTTTCATAGCCACAAAGACAAATAACGGCTGACAGAATGCATTAGAGTTGTATAACTTGAACTCAGGTTAGGCTAAGTTACTTTACCCCCACACTCCCGTAATGTGCAAATATTATGTTTTCATGATACTTTGGTATATTTCATTAGGATTTACACAACTTCACTCCTTGTGTGTGTTCCGTATAATTAAAAGAACCTCTTTTTTTTTACTAAAGAAGCAATAAGATCGATGCTTATCGAGATTTGTAAAGGGCGGGACACATTTTTCCCATGAAAACACAAAAAGGTCAGTTTCAAGATTGTCGCTGGTGTCCCAGTAATTAAATTAGCTCAACTAGAGTAAAAAAATGTTTCTATATTGTTTGGGAAAAAACTGGAGTGTTGGATCGATAAAGAAAAAAAATTAAAAAGAAAAAGCAAATATTTCGATTAAATTACCGATAACCAGTTTTTCGTGATCGGGGTATAAGCCAAGGGTACCCGTTTTGGAAAATACAGGGAGGAAGCAAAGATTTTGTTCTATTCTCTGCATAAAGATTCTCTGACTGACCGTATTTCAAACAATAGGCTAAACGAAAAATGTGGTTCAATACCAATCTCTAGGGCTATAATGAAAGAAAGGCTGATGTGGCTGGGGCACGTTGTACGGATGAGAGATTGCCAAAGATTGTTCTTTTCGGCCAACCGTCTAGGGCTAAACCGAAAGCAGGTCGTCCTCGTCTGGGGTGGGAGGACGTCATAAAGAAAGATTTAAAGGAAATGGGAACTACGTGGGCGGGTGTAAAAAGGGAGGCATTGAATAGATTAGGATGGAGGAGGAGCATGTGTAGCTGTGTTGGCCTCAGGCGGCTTGGTGCTGCGGTGAGATGCTAGTAGTAGTAGTAATCTGCATAAAGATACAAAAAGGCATTTTTCTAAATTTTAAGGGTAGTTTTTGCTTGAGAAAAAACAAAACGTCAATCTAAAGATATTTTTCCACTTCTAAGGGGGGGGGGGGTAATTTTACTCCCTTCCTGTAGGTGCACCTGTATAGAACAATTTTTATCGATCGGGGTATAAGCCAAGGGTACCAATTCGGAAAAATACAGAGAGGAAGCAAAGATTTCATTCTATTCTCTGCATAAAGATGCAAAAAGGCATTTTTCAAAATTTCAAGGGTAATTTTTGCTTGAGAAAAACAAGACATCAATCTAAAGGCATTTTTCCACATCTAGGGGATTATGTTTACCCCCTTCCTGTAGGTGCGCCTGCATAGAACATGGTAAATAAACAAAACCATTATTAATTACAATGATAAAGAGTATTATAGTTCTAATGATTTCTAGTGATTTTTAGTAAACAATCTAGTGATTTAAGCGCTGATATAGTGATTTTTTCAAGAATCTAGTGATTTTTTCATCGGGTGGCAACCCTGCTCACTAAAGCCACGACTGTTTTTTCCGCCTTGAGATAATCCTGTTTTACTTCCAGTTTGAGGTAATAAGTACAGTTTGCATTTTATTTATATTTTTGCTACTGTTCTAGGTGACTAAATTACTAAAGTGATTGTAATAAGTTGAGAGTAGGCTGATCAGGCTACAATTTAAATAGTAGTAATTATGATCCTATTTCTATGATTAATAAGATAGGATTACATCGTCATTTCTACTAAGGACTCCTTTAGACCTCAATTACTGATTTTAACAAAGAAAACCAAATGAATATGTATAAACAAGTAGAAAGGGGGGTGCTACTCGTGACGGGGCACCAAAAATGGGCATAGAGTCATTAGGGAGAACATGAGGTTAACCCTTTTGATCGTGATAGGGCTCCTTATTTGGGCATAGCCTCAATAGGGAGAACACGAGGTTAACCCTATTGATCGTGACAGGGCTCCTTATATGGGCATAGCCTCCCTAGGGAGAACACGTGGTTAACCCTATTGATCGTGACACGGCTCCATATATGGGCATAGCCTCCCTAGGGAGAACACGTGGTTAATGGGGTCAATGACCTAAATTTCCAAAGGTGTTGATGTTGTTGTTGTTGTAAGTGCACGCTCTCAGCGAATGTCAAGGTCGATTTATTTGTTGTTGTTGTTGTTTTGGCCATGTGCATAGGGTCATTAGGGAGAACACGTGGTTAACCCTATTGATCGTGACAGGGCTCCTTATATGGGCATAGCCTCCCTAGGGAGAACACGTGGTTAACCCTATTGATCGTGACACGGCTCCTTATATGGGAATAGCCTCCCTAGGGAGAACACGTGGTTAATGGGGTCAATGACCTAAATTTCCAAGGTCGATATTGTTGTTGTTGTTGTTTTGGCCATGTGCATAGAGTCACTTGGGAGAACACGTGGTTAATTAAAGCGATTGGGAATTTGGAACACCTGTGCTGTCAGTCATTAATCAAATTGTTTCCGGGCAAAGTTTAATAATGTCTGACAGGTACTGTCAATCATTAATCAAATTGTTTCCAGGCGAAGTTTAATAATGTCTGACAGGTGATGTCAAGATTGATTGATTTGTCACGAAATGGGAATTAATTTGTTGTTTCTAAGGGGAATTATTGATTCACGAAAGGGGAATTAATTTGATGTTTCTAAGGGGAAGGTGGGGAAGAGATATATTGATTGCGTAATCGAAGGGAGAGAATTACCAAGAAATTGATTACATAATCGGTAGAACCCTATAAGAAGCTCGTGACGGGAATCCATTTATGGGCATAGAATGACGTAATCAACTAGGACAATTGGATTTCTGAGAAATTGATTACATAATCGGTAGAACCCTATCAGAAGGTCATGACGGGGATCCATTTATGGGCATAGAATGACGTAATCAACTAGGACAAATGGATTTCTGAGAAATTGATTTCATAATCGGTAGACCCCTATCAGGAGGTCCTAACGGGAATCCATTTATGGACATAGAATGACGTAATCAACTAGGACAAATGGATTTCTGAGATATTGATTACATAATCGGTAGAACCCTATCAGAAGGTCATGACGGGACTTCATTTATGGGATATAGAATGACGTAATCGACTAAGACAAGCTGGAATATTTCAGTAGTGTTTGGTTGTGGTTTACCTTGTCACAGTTACATTTTTTGATCTTTCAAAGTTCATTTGAATTTCTTTCGTTGAAATGCAAGAGTTGGAATATTTCAATAGTGTTTTGTTGTGGTTTACCATGTCACAGTTACATTCTCTTGATTTTTCAAAGTTCATTTTGAATTTCTTTCGTTGAAATGCAAGAGTTGGAATATTTCAGTAGTGTTTGGTTATGGTTTACCTTGTTACAGTTACATTTTCTTGATTTTTCAAAGTTCATTTTGAATTTCTTTCGTTGAAATGCAAGAGTTGGAATATTTCAATAGTGTTTGGTGGTGGTTTACCTTGTCACAGTTACATATTCGTGATTTTTCAAAGTTCATTTTGAATTTCTTTCGTTGAAATGCAAGAGTTGGAATATTTCAGTAGTGTTTGGTTGTGGTTTACCTTGTCACAGTTACATTTTCTTGATTTTTCAAAGTTCATTTTGAATTTCTGTCGTTGAAATGCAAGAGTTGGAATATTTCAGTAGTGTTTTGACGTGGTTTACAGCGTCACAGTTACATTTTCTTGATTTTTCAAATTTCATTTTGAATTTCTTTAGTTGAAACGCAAGAGTTGGAATATTTTAGTAGTGTTTGGTTTTTGTCTAACGTGTAACTGTGACATTTTCTTGATTTTTCAAAGTTCTTTTTGAATTTCTTTAGTTGAAATTCAAGTGTTGGAAAATTTAAGTATTGTTTGATCTTGGTATTGATTGTATAATATAAATTATCTTGATTATTCTATGTTAATTTTTATTTTCTTTGGATTAAATGCTATAGTTGTAATATTTCATTAGTTTTTTATAATTATTAAAATTGTAAAATATACACTTTCTTGATTTTTCAAAGTTCATTTAGAATTTCTTTCGTTCAAATGTAAGAGTTGGAATATTTCAGTAGTGGTTGGTAATGATTTACATTGTCAAAGTTACATTCTATTGATTTTTTAAAGTTCATTTTGGATTTCTTTCATTGAAATGCAAGAGTTGGAATATTTCAGTAGTGTTTGGTCGTGGTTTACCTTGTCACTGTTATATATTCATTATATTTCAAAGTTTATTTTTAATTTATTTCGTTGAAATGCAAGAGTTGGAATATTTCAGTAGTGTTTGGTTGTGGTTTACCTTGTCACAGTTACATTTTCTTGATTTCTCAAAGTTTATTTTGATTTTCTTTCGTTGAAATGCAAGAGTTTGAATATTTCAGTAGTGTTTGGTTATGTTTTAACTTGAAAAATTTACAATTTCTTGATCTTTAAAAGTTAATTTGTATTTATTTAGTTGTAATTTAAGAGTTTGAATTTTTAATTATTATTTGGTTATGTTATAACTAGTCACAGTTAAATTTTATCGATTCTTCAAAGTTGAGTTCGAATTTATTTTGTTGAAATTCAAAAGTTGGAACATTTCAGTAGTGTTTGGTTGTGGTTTACCTTGTCAAAGTTACATTTTCTTGATTTTTCAAAGTTCATTTTGAATTTCTTTCGTTGAAATGCAAGAGTTGGAATATTTCAGTAGTGTTTGGTTGTGGTTTACCTTGTCACAGTTACATTTTCTTGATTTTTCAAAGTTCATTTTGAATTTCTTTCGTTGAAATGCAAGAGTTGGAATATTTCAGTAGTGTTTGGTTGTGGTTTACCTTGTCACAGTTACATTTTCTTGATTTTTCAAAGTTCGTTATGAATTTCGTTCGTTTAAATGAAAGAGTTGGAATATATCAGTAGTGTTTGATTGTGGTTTACCTTGTCACAGTTACATTTTCTTGATTTTCCAGAGTTCATTTTGAGTTTCTATCTTTGAAATGCAAGAGTTGGAATATTTCATTAGTGATTGTTTTTGGTTTACCTTTACACAGTTACATTTTCTTGATTTTTCAAAGTTCATTTTGAATTTCTTTCGTTGAAATGCAAGATTTTGACTATTTCAGTAGTGTTTGGTTGTTGTTTACCCTTTCACAATTATATTTTCTTGATTTTTTAAAGTTCATTATGTATTCCTTTCGTTGAAATGCAAGAGTTGGAATATTTCAGTAGTGTTTTGTTGTGGTTTATCGTGTCACTGTTTCATTTTCTTCATTTTTAAAAGTTAAACTTGAATTTATTTCGTTTAAATGCAAGAGTTGGAATATTTCAGCAGTGTTTGGTTATGGTCTACCTTGTCCCAGTTACATTTTCTTGATTTTTCAAAATTCATTGTGAATTTCTTTCGTTGAAATGTAAGAGTTGGAATATTTCACTAGTGTTTGGTTGTGGTTTACCTTGTCACAGGTACATTTTCTTGATTTTTAAAAGTTAATTTTGAGTATCTTTCGTTGAAATGCAACAGTTGGAATATTTCAGTAGTGTTTGGCTGGGGTTTACCTTGTCAGAGTTACTTTTTCTTGAATTTTGAAAGTTATTTTGTATTTATTTAGTTGAAATTCAAGATTTGGAATATTTCGGTTGTGCTGTGTTATGGCTTAACATGTCACATATAAATTTTCTTGATTTTTCAAATTTCAATTTTAATTTCTTACGTTGAAATGAAACAATTGAACTATTTCAGGAGTGGTTGGGTTGGGTGTACCTCGTCAAATTATAATTGTAGTTATATCTCGAATTTCCTGTTTAGTTTATGTAATTAAATTTAATGAGTTGGCATATTTCAGTTTTATGTGTTTTTGGTTTACATTGTCACAGTTACATTTTCATGATTTTTCATAGTCCATTTTTATTTTATTTCTTTGAAATGAAAGAGTTGGAATATATCAGTAGTGTTTGGTTGTGGTTTACCTTGTCACAGTTACATTTTCTTGATTGTTCAAAGTTCATTTTGAATTTATTTCGTTGAAATGCAATAGTTGGAATATTTCAGTAGTGTTTGGTTATTGTTTAACATGTCACAGTTACATATTATTGATTTTTAAAAGTTAATTTGAATTTATTTCTTTGAAATTCAAGAGTTGGAATATTTCATTAGTGTTTGGTTGTGGTTAACCTTGTCACAGTTACATTTTCTTGATTTTTCAAAGTTCATTATGAATTTCATTGGTTGAAATGCAAGAGTTGGAATATTTCTGTAGTGTGTTGTTGTGTTTTACCTTGTCACAGTTACATTTTCTTGATTTTTCAAAATTCATTTTGAATTTCTTTAGTTGAAATGCAAGATTTGTAATATTTCAGAAAAGTATGGTTGTGGTTTAACTTGTCACACTTAAATTTTATTTATTTTTAAAATTTCATTTTTAATTCATTCGTTGAAATGCAAGAGTTGGAATATTTCAGTAGTGTTTGGTCGTTGTTTACCTTGCCACTGTTACATTTTCTTGATATTTCATTTTTTATTTTTTATTTCATTAGTTGTAATGCAAGAGTTTGAATATTTCATTAGTGTTAGTTTGTGGTTTTGATTGTAACAGTTACATTTTCTTGATTTTTAAAAGTTCATTTTTAATTTCTTTCTTTCAAATTCATGAGTTGTAATATTTCACAAGTGTTTGGTTGTGGCTTACCGTGTCACAGTTACATTTTCTTTTTTTTTAAAATTTAATTTGAATTTCTTTCGTTGAAATGAAAGAATCGGAATATATCAGTAGTGTTTGGCTGTGGTTTAACTTGGCACAGTTACATTTTCTTGATTTTTCAATGTTCATTTTGAATTTCTTTCATTGAAATAGGTTAGCCTACATACGCGCGCGTATGTAGGCTAACCTAACCTAACCTAACTTAAGCTAATCTAACTTGATCTAGCCTAACCTAACCTAACCTAACAAAAATCAAGAAATTAACTGTGTCAAGGTAAAGCACGACCAAACATATTTCAATGAAAGAAATTCAAAATGAACATTGAAAAATCAAATAACTGTAGCTGTGCCAATTTAAACCACAGCCGAACTCTACTGATATACTCCGACTCTTGCATTTCAACTAAAGAAATTCAAATGAAATTTTTAAAATAAAGAAAGTTTAACTGTGACATGGTTAGCCACAACCAAACACTTGTGAAATATTACAACTCATGCATTTGAAATAATTAAGATAAAAATGAACTTAGAAAAATCAATAAAATGTAACTGTGACAAGGTAAACCACAATCAAACACTAGTGAAATATTCCAACTCTTGCATTTCAACAAAAGAAATTCAAAATGAACTTTGAAAAATCAAGAAAATGTAACTGTGACAAGGTAAACCACTACCAAACACCACTGAAATAGTCCAACTCTTGCATCTCAACGAAATAAATTCAAAAGGAACTTTGAAAAATCAAGAAAAAGTAACTCTGACAAGGTAAACCACAACCAAACACTACTGAAATATTCCAACTCTTGCATTTCAAGGAACGTAAATCTAAATAAACTTTGAAAAATCAAGAAAATTTAACTGTAACAAGGTAAACCATAACCAAACACTACAGAAATATTCCAACTCTTGCATTTCAACGAATGAAATTCATAATGAACTTTGAAAAATCAAGAATATTTAACTGTGACAAGTTAAACCACAAAAAAACACTACTGAAATATTCCAACTCTTGCATTTCAAAGAAAGAAATTCAAATGAACTTTTAAAAATAATGAAAATGTAACTGTGACAAGGTAAACCACAACCAAACACTACTGAAATATTCCAACTCTTGCATTTCAACGAAAGAAATTCAAAATGAACTTTGAAAAATCAAGAATATGTAACTGTGACAAGGTAAACCACAACCAAACACTACTGATATAGTCCAACTCTTGAATTTCAACGAAAGAAAATAAAAATAGACTTAGAAAAATCATGAAAATGTAATTGTGATAAGGTACACCACAACAAAATACTGCTGAAATTTGCCAACTCATGTATTTCAAGGAAATAAATTCAAAATAAAATTCGAGAAAAAAAGAAAATCTAACTTTGACAACGTAAACCACAACCAAAGAATTCTGAAATATTCCAACTCTTGCATTTCAACAACAGAAATTAAAAATGAACTTTGAACACTCAAGAAAATTTAACTTAGAAATGGTAAGCCAATACCCAGCACTACCGAAATATTCCATCTCTTGCATTTCGACGAGATAAATATTAAAGAACTTTGAAAATTCAAGAAAAATTAACTTTGACAACGTAAACCAAAGCCAAACACTACTGAAATATTCCGACTGTTGCATTTCAACGAAAGATACTCAAAATAAACTTCTAAAAATCAAAAAATTGTAACTGTGACAAGGTAAACCATAACCAAACACTACTGAAATATTACAACTCTTAAAATAAAAAGAAATAAATTCTAAAATAAAATGTTAATATCAAGAAACTGAAACTGAGAAAAGGTAAACAACAACCAAACACTACTGAAATATTGCAACTCTTTCAGTTCAAAGAAAGACATTCAAAATGAAATTTAAAAAATAAAGAAAATGTAACTGTGACAGGTTAAACCACAACAAAACACTACTGAAATATTCCAAATCTTGAATTTCAACGAAAGAAATTAAAAATGAACTTTGAAAAATCAATAAAATGTAACTGTGTCAAGGTAAAACACAAACAAGAAATACTGAAATATTCCAACTCTTGCATTTCAACGAAAGAAATTCAAAATGAACTTTGAAAAATCAAGAAAATGTAACTGTGACAAGGTAAACCACAACCAAACACTACTGAAATATTCCAACTCTTGCATTTCAACGAAAGAAATTCAAAATGAACTTTGAAAAATCAAGAAAATGTAACTGTGACAAGGTAAACCACAACCAAACACTACTGAAATATTCCAACTCTTGCATTTCAACGAAAGAAATTCAAAATGAACTTTGAAAAATCAAGAAAATGTAACTGTGACAAGGTAAACCACAACC
>NC_142807.1:64000506-64021966 GCF_049724085.1 Artemia sp. Qi Xiang Cuo | reverse complement strand
ATTTGTTACGTAAGTTAATTCTCACAAAAAGAAATAGCATTTTGCTAAATTCTTTCCTTTTATATTTCCAGCTAAAGGCGATCACTTACTTTTGTCAATCTTTAATGAAAATGCCGCTCTGGTTTTGACAATACATTTCCGCAGGGTTAAAATTAGTTTGGCACCCTCTTTCCGGGTTTGTTTACAAACGCAGCGGCCAAAGGGACTATTCTTCTGTCAAATTAAAACACTGAGGCAATTGTAATAATTAGGCGCAGACGCAATGCGCTATTTTGGGGAAGAGAAACAGATTATTTTCAAGCCTTCAATAAAGTTTCTTTTATATTCCCAGGCGTGAATCCAGGATTTTTGTTGTGGTGAGGGGGTTAGCTCTTTTATTAGAAATATAAAAGATAATTGCTTCTTCATCATTTAGTGATTTTATACATAACATTTGAATAAAAGCTAGTAATATATGACTTTCGATTGAATAAAAGCTAGTAAGATATGCCTTTCGCTTGAATAAAAGCTAGTAAGATATGAATTTCGATTGAATAAAACGCATCATTAAATCTATGAGAGTGATGGCTTAATTTTCCTAAATTTGGGGGAGGGAGGGGAGCGTGAATCCAGGATTTTTGCTGGGGAGGGGGTTAGCGCTTTTATTAGAAATAGAAAAGATTATTGCTTCTTCATCATTTAGTGATTTTAGCCATAACATTTGAATAAAAGCTAGTAAGATATGCCTTTCGCTTGAATAAAAGCTAGTAAGATATGCCTTTCGCTAGAATAAAACGCATGATTAACTCTATGAGAGGGATGGCTTAATTTTCCTAAATTTGGGGCCGGGATGGGGAGCGTGAATCCAGGATTTTTAACTTTGATATGCAAGTCAAGAAAGAAATGTCTTTAGTAGTTTCATAAAGCTTATATTATGCGTAAATTTAATAGCATTTTTAACCTACGCTTGCAAAATATAGGCATACAGGTCGATGGGTTAACGTTTCAGTCAACACACACCTACGAATGGCTAAGAAATCCTGCTCAGAAAAGCCTGAAGTAGCAAACTACACATCCCAAATCATAGGTTTCAGACAACTCACATCAACGAAAGAGGGGTGCTCGGGGAGAGCCTTTGCGGGTCTGTGGGTCCCTTGAGGGCGGGTGGCCCTTTGGGAGCAGGGGGGGACCTTTGGGGACCGGGGGGAGGGGCTTGGGGGGCGGGGGTGGACAGTGGGAGGGCTGGGTGGGCTTTGGGGGGCCTGGGGGACAGTGGGGGACCGGTGGTGGGCCCTTGGGGTGCCGGTGGCCCTTTGGGAGCCCGGGGGACCTTTGAGGACCATGGGAGGGCATTTGGGGCTGTTGGGGGCCGGTGGAGGACCTTTGGGACCCCGTTGGTCCTTTGGGTGCTGGATGGGCGTTTGGGGGGCCGGGTGATGGTATTTGGGGGTCTGGGTGGGCCTTTGGGGGCACCGGTGGCCCTTTGCGAGCTTGGTGGGTCTTTGAGGGTCTGGGGGGACAGTTGGGGGCCTGGGGGACATTTGGGGACCGGTGGAGGACCTTTGGGAGCTTGGGGGGGGGGGGGCTTTTTAGTACCGGTGGCTTCCTTCGGGGGTGGGGTAGGAGGATTGGAACCCTTTGGGGTTGGGTTAGAGGACCTCACCACACAGTTCAAATGAAACTTGTGTATTATAACAACCACAGAGTTTCACCTTTAAATTCTCTTCTAAAATCTCTTCAAAAATCTTCTTTTAAAATGTCTCTATCTGTTTCGCCGAAATAGTTCCATAACCTGTCTAAAACGGTTTCGCCCAAATAATCCCTAAACGCAAATTCAGCGTGTTCCTTTGTTATTGGCATCTCTGTGCTAATGCATTTCAAATTAATATGAAACCTTCTCGCGCGCTAAAACAATTCATCGCTAAGATGTTTCTTGCCTAATTGTTTCCATGGCCGGGGGTTATTAATATCCTTTGGAGTTCGACCAGTAGAACTGTTCCCGAGGCAAAGACATTAATGATTTTGGATCTATTCCTGGAGAAATGTTTCTAGGCGAAAATTTTTAAAGTCTGACAGATGATGTCATTGATTGATTGATCTGTCAAGAAAGGGGAAATTAATTTGTTGTTTCTAAGTGGAATTATTGATTCACGATAGGTGAATTGAGGTCGACAGCACAGGTGTTCTGACTCGTGACAGCACCACGTGGTTTATGGTTTTCTCAGTGAGAAAGTTCCTGTTTTTCAAATTCTCAGTGACAAAACCATAAAACAGACATGAATTGCTGTTGACATCCATAAATGTGATAAAATTCCTGTTTTTTCATTCTCAGTGAGAAAACCATAAAACAGACATGAATGTGAGAAAATTCATGTTTTTCAAATTTTCACTGTCAAAAACCATAAAACATCCATAATTTGATGTTGACATCCGAGAAAAACATCAAATAAATCGAACAAAACACAGAACCATCCATGAAAACAACCATAAATGAGACAAAATTCATGTTTTTCCAAGTGAGAAAATTCCTGTTTTTTCAAATTCTCACTGACAAAAACCATAAAACATGCATAAATTATGTCCTGTCAGCATTAAACTAAATTGTAGATGGCAGCAGGGGTGTCGTCCCGGAGTAGCACCCCCCACTCTACTGAGATGCAAGAATGTTCACAGAATGTCAAAGTGGTATTCTCGTGATTTTAGTGCGGTCTTGTTAGTGTTTTTAGCACGCAAGAGAAACAGAACATTGTTTAATCTCCCAAAAGTAAATTTTTAATTTACCTTATCCCTCCCCAACTTCCAAAAAAAACCTGAAAGTTTCAAATTGCTTTCCGCGCCGTCAGACCAAACAAGACATACTTAACGAACTAGACGTAAAATTTATTACCTTTTTAATGAAACCTTTTGACTTCATTCAATCTCTTTGACAAGAAGCAGTCACTTACCTTCAGGAAAAAATGTATACTCTCTTGTGAGGATTGGAAACCGTTTGGTGTTTCCGGTCCTGTGTTTCTTTCCTCGGAGACGCTTAAAATACCATTTGATATAGTATTTGGTTATAATTATAGAGACAAATACCGTTTAACCTATTATGGTTCTGTTTTAGTGTTTGAACCCACTCATAAATTTTGTTTTTTCAACTGAATACCGCTTTACTCCTTATGTGCTACCTAGCAGTTACCCTTTTTAGACGACAGGAATAAGAAAAGAAAAAGACAACATAATATAAATTATCAAACTGTAAGTAGGGAGCGACACGGATCAATAGTAACCATGGCTCAAAAGAATTGGCCCGCTACGCTGATTCCAAATATATAGAATTCGTTAATTTTAGTGTTACCCATTAAAAGCTACGCGCCAGAGTAAACTTATCTAACTTTCAAAAAAGGGGGAAACACCCTTAAAAAGAAATCGTAATGAAAATCATATCATCAGATTCAACGTATCAGAGAACCCTAACGTAGAAGTTTTAAGTTTCCATATGTAAAAATTTGGAATTTTGTCATTTTTGTCAGAAGAAAGACCACGGATGCGTGTTTGTTTGTTTGTTCTTTTTTTCTTTTTTTTCATTTTTTTTTCTTTCTTTTTTCTGGGGTGATCGCATGAAACCAATATTCCTAGAATATCGGTAAAAGTCTCATTCAAACGGAAAGTAAAAGTTCTAGTGTCTTTTTAAAGTTACCAAAAAAATTGGAGCGCAACTAGACCCCCTTCCACCCTCCTTTTTCCTCCAAGATCAAATTTTGAGCGAACCATTTATAACCAGGTCCAATAACCATGCCTTTAGAGATAACATGACTCCACACAGCCCCTAGGGAAAGGGCTCTACGTTATAAAATTTGCCCTTTGTTAATGTAAAGTATTTGCTATTGGGAGGTATGCATTCTTTATGGGGTGAAAGGGGGGGGGTGAATTTTCTTCCGGGGATATTTTCCACGGAGAGAATTTTCTATGGGAAGGAAGTTTCCGCAGGCGAACTTTACACGGGAAATTTTACACTGGGGGAATTTGCCAGAATTCCTAGACGAGTTTCTTTTTATTAGTCTTACTTTCTCTTTGCCGACTCAGTTTTACATGTGAAGATGTTAAAATGAATTGTCTGGGGCGACAATTTTACCGGGTTGGAGTTGTCTAGAGTATCTTTCCGTAGGAGGGGGAATTTTTCATGGGAGAAATTCGCCACGGGGGAGTCTTCCACAGGATAAACTGTCCAGAGGGAATTTTCTGCGGGAGCAACTTTCTACAAGGGGGTTGGGTATTTGCGGAAAAACTTTTCAACGGAGGAGGGGATTGCAGGAATGACAAAAAAAAATCAAATCGAAGTCTTTTCCAAATGTAAATGCGCTAATACAAAAAATTTCACCTGTGACCGTCCGCAAGAAATTTTTCGAGGGGGGGGGAATTTTCAGCTAGAATGGAATTGTTTGGGGGGGATTTTTCTCGGTGGGGTGGGTATTTTACGTGGGAATAACTTTCCATGGAGGCATTGTCCGTAGAGAAAAGGAATTTTGCAAAGAGGGGGGAGCCAGATTTCCATTATTTAAAAATGATCAGTAATAAAAGAACAAGTTTTTCAACTGAAAGTAAGGAGCAACATAAAAACTTAAAATGAACAGAAATTAGTAATTATGTGAGGAGGCTGCCCCCTTCTCAATACCTCGCTCTTTACGCTAAAACTTGACTTTTTGTCATGATTCTTTAAGAGCGACTCCTAAAACACAAGGGTCGTTTAATAACCTTTTCTAAATGTTCAGAAAAAAATTTAGCGTAAAGAGCAAGGTATTGAGAAGGGTATAATTACCCTCATATAATTAATAATTTCTGTCCGTTTTAAGTTTTGATGTTGCTTCTTACTTTCATTTGAAAAAACTTTCTTTTTTTTGTTTAATTTTTTAAGAATCGAAGAAACGCGATCTATATTATTAACCGTTTTAGTTTTGTATGGAGCAAGTGACTTTTTAATAAGAAATTTGCCACAGCGCAGCATTATTCCTTCTGGCATGTATGGCCAGAAGACTTTATCTTAATGTATGTATGGATTTTGAGAAATGTATGGCTTTTGGAAAATTTCAAGTCTATTGGCTACCTCAGACCTTTTAGGTTTTGTGACATCCAGTTTTGTACCACAAAACGGCAGAAAACGTCATAGTGTCATACCACAATCTTTTTGGCTACTTAAAAATGACTAAAGAACTTTTGATTTCTCATTGAATGATCCCTCCTCCGATATTACAGGACTACTAGCTCGATACGACAATCCATGGGGAAAAAATCATAGAAACTAGCATCCGTGAATTTTCTTCTCGAAAATGATGCAAAATTTCACGTTTTTGTAGATAGGAAATTGAAACCTTTTCTATAGGGTTTTCTGACATTCGAATTTAATGGTGTAATTTTCATCTTGATCACTTGCTTTTTGAGGTCCTTTTCCCCCTGTTTTGGAAATCAGCCAAATTTTCTCAGGCTCCTAGCTTTTGATAAATAACTTTAAACTTAAAGAATCTTGTACATTTGGAATCATCATTAATGTCTGGGCTTTTTTTATGTGTGTTTTGTTGTCAAAACTTCTTTTTTTTTAGATTTTCGGTTGCTATTCACCCACGTTGCTGCTCACTGACAGTCTGTTACCCCGACTTGCTTTATTCACTCGTTATTCATTAGCTGTCTTTACGAATAACTGAATAGGAGAGGATTACCAGAGGGAGGAGTGAGTGGTATTCTCCACCAAAGTTTTACGATCTTTATCACTTGTCTAATTCTCGTGTAGCTTTCATATAATTCGTCGTCATCCATGTTTTGGGAAATACACCCTCTAAATTATTTACCCCTCCCCTACCCCAAAAAAAAAGAAATGAGATAATCCTAGTGTTAGTTACGTGAATAGTTGAGAATTTTAACACCACATGAGCATAATTAAACAGATTTTACTTTCAAATTTAGTCCCAAAAGCAGATACTTTTAAGATCTATAATGTAGCAGCTTTTGGCAGCAAGTCTTACTAAATATAAAGCAAGTTACTTTGTTAGCCTATGCTAACCAAACAGTGGCGTACTTCGTCAAAATCTCGAGGGTGAGGGGGGGGGGCAAAGTCAGAGCCAATTTTCACAAATCAAAAAAAAACTGAAAAATGAGCCATTTGGTACCATGAAGGTGCTATATAGTACTATAAAAGTACTATGAAGATACTTTATAGTAATATAAAAGTAAATATATACTAAAGAAAACTGATCCGTTTCTGTTGATGCTTGAATTATTCGGGCTCATCTTAGTTTTGATAAGATTTTTGAAGAAACTAGATTTCAGCTGGAGGGACAAACTGCGATTGGGGGGGGGACCAAGGTATGGGAGTTGCAGTTGTCCCCCTGCCTCATAGCAAATTACGCTCCTGTAACCAAACAATTATCTCTTTTTGGTAGCAAATATACTTGGTTACAAATCAGAAATTTGAATTTGCCCCATTTTTTATTACTATGAAAACCCAGGCTGTCAAAACACTAATTCAGCGTTTAAATTCTTTTATATTGCTTGACTTCATGAACTAAACGGACATAACACATGCAATCCCTGTTATGTAAATACAGATGTGACTAGTTCAGCATGACCATTTAAACATTCTTTTTACTTTCTGTTAAAAACCTTTTAATGTTTGGAAAAAGACGTATTGGTCATATTGAGACAGATTGCAATGTTTATTCAACCCTTTTTTTTGCTTTTAGCTTCAAATATTTGACGCCAACAAAGATGGAAAACTACAACTGTCAGAAATGTCTAAGTAAGTTTTTATCCTTTTTAATTTATCGCTACCGTTCGTTTTGATCATAGATTTATTTCTTGAATAGATAATTTCGGAGACCACACTGCCTTTCCATGACGATAAATAGAAGTTCAAAAAACGATAAAATCCTTTTAATAGACAGTGTTTTACAAACAGTGATAGGAATTCACAAAAAATACCAGATATATCGGTCACATGCAGTGACCGTCATCAGTAGTAAAGCTGTTATACTACTGATGACGGTCACTGCATATGTGACCGGAATATCTGGTATTTTTTTGTGAATTTATGTCACTGTTTGTGAAACACTGTCTATTAAAAATATTTTATCCCTATTTGGACTTCTATTTATTGCTTGAATAGATATCATGTAATATGAAGTTGGTTTGGTACTACTAGTGTTGGGCGATATTCAATATCAATATTGATATATCCGAGCAAATATCGATATCAAATATCGGAACGTAAATTTTTTCGTAATGTAAATTTTATCGAAAACGATATTTGAAAATGTTTGACTATTTTCAGCTTTTTCCGCTTTCTACCAGTAAACGTCCTGCAGAAAATTGTTTAGGAAAAGGCCGAGAAGAAGAACAATGATGTATATAATCCATAGACTCATGCATGCTGAAACACAACATAGGTTCTACATACCTGTATCCATATGTTGGTATAGCCTGTTCTCAAACTTAAAATACGTTTAACGAGGGGGACTTTCAAATATTGCTGAGTACCTCCAAAAGGGCTTGGCTGTATAGAATGCCTTCTAGGCTTATAGGCCTTGCTCATATAACAGAGAGTTGGCTTTTTATGCTGATTAAATAAAAAAAAACAAGTTTTTTTAACTGAAAGTAAGGAACGACGTTAAAACTTAAAACGAACAGAAGTTACTCTGTTTATGAAAGGAGCTGTCCCCTCCTCAACACCTCGCTCTTTACGCTAAAGTTTTTTATTGTTTTAAAAAATAGAATTATGAGAAAGTCAAACTTTAGCGTAAAGAGCGAGGTGTTGCGGAGGGGACAGCCCCTTTCATATACGGAATAATTTCTGTTCGTTTTAAGTTTTAACCTCGCTGCTTATTTTCAGTTAAAAAAACTTGTTTTTTTATTTAATTTTTGAACGTTTTTGAATTAATCCAGGTTTTTATTTTGGCTCATCGTACATGAATAACTAAAACAAAATTTGAATATTAATTTTACTTTTTTTGGTTAAATGGCTTTCTCGAAACTTGTTTAATTTTATTTACGAACGTTTTTATTAGTAATAAATATAAGTAACTTACAAATTAACTTACGTAACGAACTTCTATATTCTTATATTTTTAAAACGTATATTAGAGGGTTCGCCCCCTAGTCAATACCATTCTCTTTAAGCTAAAGTTCGAATTTTGTTCCAATTATTTAAAAATGACCCTTAATCACTAATGCCGTTAATTAGAATAAATAGCTCTTATGAAAGCGCTAAAAATCTTTGGCTTAAAGAGCAAGGTATTGACTAGGGGGTGAACCTAATCATATATGTAATGTTTTCTGTCGTTTTAAGTTTCGATGTTGCTCCTTACTTTCAGTTGAAAAACATGTTTTTTTATATATATAATTTCTGATATTTTTTAATAATGCTGGGAAATCCGGCGCCCCCTTCATAGCAATTTCCCTTCCCTCAAGAAATCTTCCTTCAGGGAAAGATACTCCCACATAACCCCCAACACCCCCCTACTCACATAAAAAATCACCCCTGAAAACGTCTGTATACTTCCCAATAACCATTACTACATGAAAACAGTGGGTAAAGTTCATAAATTACAGCCCTCCCCCCGAGCGCTTTTGGGAATTTAATCCTCCTAAAGGACATAGTTTTCATAGTTTCGATCATGCTGAACAAAATGGCTATCTCAAAATTTTGGTCGGGTGACTTTGGGAAAAAATGAGCATGGGAGGGGGCCTAGTTGCCCTTTTTTTGGTCACAAAGGGCACTAGGACTTTTAATTTCAGTTCCAATGAGCCCTCCCACAATATTCTAGGACCACTGGGTCGATACAATCACCCCTAGAAAAAAAAATAAAATAAAAAATAAAAATAAACACGCATCCGTGATCTTTCTTCTGGCAAAAAAGGCAAAATTCCACATTTATGTAGATAGGTGCTTGAAACCTCTACAGTAGTGTTCTCCAATGCGATGAATATGATGGTGTGATTTTCATTAAGATTCTATAACATTTAGGGGGTCTCTCCTCTTTTTTCGAAAATCAGCCAAATTTTCTCAGGCGCTTAACTTTTGATGGGTAGGACTAAAGTTGATGAAACTTATATATTTAAAATGAGCGTTAAAATCTGATTCTTTTGATGTATCTATTGGTATCAAAATTCCGTCTTATAGAGTTTCGGTTACCATTGAGCCGGGTCGCTCCTTACTTACAGTTCGTTACCACGAACTGTTTGATTCCGAATATATAAAATTCATTCAGTTTAATGTTTCCATCAAAAGATGCGGGCCTGAAAAAATTCGTGTGATTTTCGATAAAGGGGAGAAACACCCCAAAAAGTCAAGGAATCTTAATGAAAAGCGCACCATCAGATTCAGTATATCATGGAGCCCTACTTTAAAGATTTCAACCTCCCATCTACAAAAATGTGAAGTTTTGTATTTTTGTCCAGAGAAAAATTACGGATGCGTGTTTATTTATTCTTTTTGTTTTTCACCAGGGTGATCGTATCAAACCAACGGCCCAAGAACATTGGGAAAGGGCTCGTTCGAACGAAAATAAAAGTTTTGGTGCTCTTTACAGTGACCCAAAATATTGGAGGGCAACTAGCCCCCCTCCCACACACATTTTTTTCTGAGGTCACCTAATCCAAATTTTAGATATTTATTTTGTTCACCATAGCTGAAAGATCAAATAACTGTGCCTCCAGAGATAACATGACCCCATAACCTGGGGAAAGGGCTGTAAGTTCTGAATTTTGCCTATTGTATACGTATAGTATTTTTTATTTGTAAGTAAATAGGCATTTTTCGGGGAGGGGGAATTTTCTGTGCGGGGGATTTTTGACGTGTACAACTTTCCATGGACAGAAAGTTTCTTGGGATGGACTAACAAGGGGGAACTTTACACTGGCGAATTTGTCAGAACTCCTCTTCGAAATTTGGCATACTTTGTCTTTGCCGATTCAATTTTTCATTTAGAGATATCCCGGGGGAATTGTCATGGTCCCCCCACAGTACCTGGGGGAAGGGCTATAAGTTATGAATTTGGCCTATTGTTTAGATAGTATTTGGCCTATAGTGAGAAGATAGTATTTGTTAGTTGGAAGTAAACAGACATTTTTAGGGAGGGGAATTTCCGCAGGGGGATTCTCCACGAGGAGAATTTTCTATGGGCAGGGAAGTTTCCGGAGATGAACTTACAAGGGGAAATATTACACGGGAGAATTTGCTACAACTCCTATACAAAATTTATCTTATTTTCTCTTTAACGATTCAATTTTACATCTAAGGATGTTCCGGGAAACTGTCCGGGGGAAATTTTCAGAGAGGTTAAAATCGTCTGGGGAATATTTTCGTGGGAGGGAAGGATTACCCACGGGAGAAATTTTCCATACGAAAGTTTTCAGTGGGAGAAATTTTTCCTGTGGAACTTTCCGCAGTAGATATTTTCCATGGGGATATTTTCCGCGGGAAAAATTCTTCATGTGAGAATTTTCCGTGGAAGAAACTTTCCATTCGGAGGATGGAATTTCTAGGGAAATTTTCTTATCGAAGGATTTTTCCCGCATGATTCGAAAAAATATTAAAAATTTAATAAAAAACAAGCTTTCTTTTTTCAAATCAAAGAAGGGTAAAGAGAATTTTCTAGGCGAAAATGTTCACAAGAAAATTTCTGGGTGGAATTTTCAGCAGGGACGGATTTGTCGTGGGGGTTTCCCGACATTATTTGACAACGATCAAATATCGATAAGAAAACGAATTTTTTATTTCAAATGGAACTAGGGAGGAATATTGAAACTTAAAACAAGAAGAAATCATACCGTATATGAGGGGAGTTATCCCCTCCTCAATACCTCCCTCTGTACGCTAAAATTTGATTTTTGTCCCAATTTTTTAAAAACAACTCCTGAAACACAAGGGGGCTATTTAATTAGAATAAAAAGCTGTTTTAAAATACTAGAAAAAACGTATATGAAGGGTATCCCTCTAGCATACGGAATAATTCCTGTTCATTATGAGTTTTAATGCTGAACCTTACTTTTATTTGAAAAAAAACTGTTTTTTTTTTATTTAATCACTGAAAGGTTCTTTGGAAAAATACTGACATGTTGCTTAGTTTGAATAGCCTAAAGTGGCCAGTAGGTTATCTTTCTTTATCATGGGCCCGAGTAATTTCAAATCTAGATTTCTATGATATTTACTTATATTGGAGGATTATTGTGCGGGGGTCACCACTTTGAAAGGCAGAAATGGCGCAAAGAGTTGCTATGCCACTTACTGGAGGGGAAGATCCCTCGTAGGCCCCAAATTAGTGGGATTTCCGCGGTTAGTCCAACGGTTCCGCATATACCAACGTGATCGGATGGTCTATAGCCACATTTAAAGCCAAAGTTTACCGATAAGATTTCTAACTAACTCTTTTAGATTCGACCTAAGCTGAAAAGTTAAATGAGTACATAGTAAAAAAAGTTTACTGTAATCACTCCACGTTGTATAAAAGAACTAAACTAAAACTCTCTTTCTCCCAGCCCGCTATCCGCGTGCTGCGGCAGGGGTTACGAGGGTGGTAAATGAATCTTTCCAGCCAATCCTAGGACTTACTAATTTACTGATCAACCTCCCTAACTGCGCAATTCTTTACCTCGTGGTCTATTAAGCACGTACGCAGTTAAGAGGACCCAAAATGGCGTCAAAAAATAAAAGGAAAATTAATATTTATAACTCGGGGACGGAAAATAATTAAGGGGCCAAAAGAAAGGAATCTGGGAGGGACATTTATCTAAACAAACTGGGACCAGGGTTCCAACACATCCCTCCTAAGATAAATGGCCCACATCCCCGTTGGATTGGCTGGAAATTCAGACACCAAATCAAATTAAAATAAACACTAAATTTCTTTTTCATCTTGCTCTGGTCTTCCAGGTCTTCCAGGTTTATTTCTTCATTAGAGCTCCTGCCGTGCGGGGGTTTCTGCCTTGCCGAGTAGTGTGGGGTTTTATTGAGGTGCGAATGGATATAGAATTCGGTTGGTAGTGACGATTTGGGGAGGGGTGTAAATAAGGAGTGGTGCTTGGGTGAATGTGTGTGGTGGGCGGACGGGTGTTACGATTTGGAGGGGGAAGAAGAGGGTTGACGTAAGGGCGCGCAGGCTCAGCCTGCGGCCTTCGGGGTATTTGATAGCTGAATATTGGTCGGTCTATTCCTAATAACGATGGACGGTCAGGCACAGCCCCCCCCCCGTCCAGTCTGACGTGTCTTTATTTCTTGTGAATGCTGTGGAAGGGATTGGGATCTGCTTGTTTCTGCTCTGACATGGGTCCCTACCTCTCTTTTCCCTTTGTGATGGGACGGCAGCTGGCGTTTTCGAAGGGACTCTTCCTTCCATGCCGAAAAGCCACACCCCTCCACCGATTCCTTTAAAATTCGATTTAGGCTTGGAACATGCACGTATTCCTTTATGCGGTGAAACATCTCCTTCACCGCTAGATGATTTCCGCTCCGGTGCAGGTGTTTCACCAGTTCCACAAGCCTTCCCTCTGGGGGTGTAATTTTCCACGCGACAATGTCGGCTTTAAATATTGTGTACCCTACAATGGGCCCCCCATTACTACTCGGTCTGGCATTATTACTGATTGCTTTTGTTTCATTTCTACCGATTTACCATTTAGTTCGCCACATACTTTGTGTGATTCTGCAAATGCGCAAGTTTTCATATTCTCCGGGCTTTTAACCCATGCGGTTCTCTTATACGTTTGAGACTTTTTCCAATTATCTCGGGATCGATCATTTCTCGGATTGTTTTGTCTTCCGTTTGCCCCATCTTCCCTTGTTCTGTAATTATTGCCGTAATTTTTTTTTCGCGCTTTGGCAATCTGAGGCATAATGTCCTCGTTTATTACAGTTATAACAGGTAATGTCATACTGTTCCTGTTTTTGGCCGTATTTTCTACCGTCTTTATTTGGGTAATTGGTGCTATAGTGGCCGATTAAGTTACAGCGGTAGCATGTTATTTCTCCTTGTGTTTGCCATATTTGACTAGCATTCTTTTTATTCTCTGTGAGCGGTTATTCATATCTACAATTTCCTCCTAACCGTCGTTTTTGTGGGAATGCCTACCTTCTAATTTCCGTGTGCCTGTCTGCTAATTCGGACTTTTCTTTAATTGTTTGTGGGGTTTTTTCTTTTAAGTACATTCTCATAAGTAGAATGGCCATAATATCTCCCGTACCCACACCATATATGGGCATAGAATACTGTCAGTACACCAAATAAGGGCATAGAGTCATTAGGGAGAACACGTCGTTAATGGGGTCAATGACCTCTTTTTCCAAGGTCGATTTATTTGATGTTTCTATGTGCAATAGCTCCGGGAGGAAGGTTGCACATGCGCATTGAATTCTAACGGGAGCAATGTTATTGATTGCGTAATCGAAGGGGAAGTGAAGTTCCGAGAAATTGATTGCGTAATCGAAGGGGAAATGAATTTCCGAGAACTTGATTGCGTAATCGAAGGGGAAGTGAATTTCAGAGAACTTGATTGTGTAATCGAAGGGGAAGTGAATTTCCGAGAAATTGATTGCGTAATTGAAGGGGAAGTGGATTTCCGAGAACTTGATTGCGTAATCAAATTGTGTCAACAACAACAACATCGACCTTGACATTCGCTGAGAGCATGCACTTACAACAACATCGACCTTGGAACACCTGTGCAGTCGACCTCAATTCACCTATCGTGAATAAATAATTCCCCTTAGAAACAACAAATTAATTTCACATTCTTGACAGATCAATAAATCAATGACATCATCTGTCATACTTTAAAAATTTCCGCCTAGAAACATTTCTCCAGGAATAGATCCATATCATTAATGTATTTGCCTCGGGAACAACTCTTTTGGTCGAACTCCAAAGGATATTAATAACCAAAGGCCATGGAAACAATTAGGCAAGAAACATCTTAGCGATGAATTGTTTTAGCGCGCGAGAAGGTTTCCTATTAATTTGAAATGCGTTAGCACAGAGATGCCAATAACAAAGGAACACGCTGAATTTACGTTTAGTGATTATTTGGGCGAAACCGTTTTAGACAGGTTATGGAACTATTTCGGCGAAACAGATAGAGACATTTTAAAAGAAGATTTTTGAAGAGATTTTGGAGGAGGTTTTGAGTGTGGTCGTTATAATACACAAGTTTCATTTGAACAGTGTTGTGAGGTCCCCTAACCCAACCCCAAAGGGTTCCGATCCTCCTACCCCAGCCCCGAAGGAAGCCCCCGGTCCTCAAAGCCCCCAAGCTCCCAAAGGGCCACCGGCGCCCCCAAAGGCCCACCCAGACCCCCAAAGGCCATCCATGTGCCCCAAAGGTCCTCCTCCGGTCCCCAAAGGCCCTCCCTGTGCCCCAAAGGTCCTCCTCCGGTCCCCAAAGGCCCATCGAGCTCCCAAAGGACCAACGGGGTCCCAAAGGCCCTCCCATGGTCCTCAAAGGTCCCCCGGGCTCCCAAAGGGCCACCGGTGCCCCAAAGGCCATCCACCGGTCCCCCGGCGCCCCAAAGGCCCACCCAGACCCCCCAAAGCCCAAACCGGACCCCAAAGCCCAACCCAGTAGTGGTTGGTTGTGGTTTAACTTTTCACAGTTACATTTTCTTGATTTTTCAAAGTTCATTCTGAATTTCTTTCGTTGAAATGCAAGAGTTGGAATATTTCAGTAGAGTTGGGTTGTGGTTTACCTTGTCACAGTTACATTTTCTTGATTTTTCAAAGTTCATTCTGAATTTAATTCATTGAAATGCAAGAGTTGGAATATTTCAGTAGTGTTTGGTTGTGGTTTACCTTGTCACATTTACATTTTCTAGATTTTTCAAAGTTCATTTTGAATTTCTTTCGTTGAAATGCAAGAGTTGGAATATTTCAGTAGCGTTAGGTCGTGGTTTACCTTGTCACAGTTACATTTTCTTGATTTTTCAAAGTTCATTTTGAATTTCTTTCGTTGAAATGCAAGAGTTGGAATATTTCAGTAGCGTTCGGTTGTGGTTTACCTTGTCACAGTTACATTTTCTTGATTTTTCAACGCTCATTTTGAATTTCCTTTTTTGAAATGCAAGAGTTGGAATATTTCAGAAGTGTTTGGTTGTGGTTTAAATTTTCAAATTTAAATTTTAATTATTTTTCAAAGTTAATTTTGAATTTCCTTCGTTGAAATGAAATAGTTGGAATATTTCAGTAGTGTTTGGTTGTGGTTTACCTTGTCACAGTTACATTTTCTTGATTTTCCAAAGTTCATTTGAATTTCTTTTGTTGAAATGCAAGAGTTGGACTATTTCAGTCGCGTTTGGTTGTGGTTTACCTTGTCAAAGTTACATTTTCTTGATTTTTCAAAGTTCATTTTTATTTTAATTGGTTGAAATGAAAGAGTTGGAATATTTCAGTAGCGTTTGATTGTGGTTTACCTTGTCACAGTTACATTTTCTTGATTTTTCAAAGTTCATTTGAATTTCTTTGATTGAAATGCAAGAGTTGGAATATTTCAGTAGTGTTTGGTTGTGGTTTACCTTGTCACAGTTAAATTTTCATGATTTTTGAAAGTTAATTTTGAATTTCTTTCGTTGAAATGCAAGAGTTGGAATATGTCAGTAGTGTTTGGTTTTGGTTTACCTTGTCACAGTTACATTTTCTTGATTTTTCAAAGTTCATTTTGAATTTCTTTCGTTGAAATGTAAGAGTTGGACTATTTCAGTAGTGTTTGGTTGTGGTTTACCTTGTCACAGTTACATTTTCATGATTTTTCAAAGTTGATTTTGAATTTCTTTCGTTGAAATGCAAGAGTTGGAATATTTCAGTAGTGTTTGGTTATGGTTTACCTTGTCACAGTTACATTTTCTTGATTTTTCAAAGCTCATTTCCAATTTCTTACTTTGATATGCAAGTGATTGTTTATTTCAGTAGTGTTTGGATATTGTTTATATTGTCACAGTTAAACTTTCATGATTTTTCAAACTTGATTTCAAATTTCTTTTGTTGAAATGCACGAGTTGGACTATTTCAGTGATGTGCGTTTGTGGTTTAAATTGTCACAGTTACAATTTATTGATTTTTACAATGTCATTTTGTATTTCTTTCGTTGAATTGCAAGAGTTGGACTATTTCAGTAGTGTTTGGTTTTGGTTTAAATTGTCACAGGTACATGTTCGTGATTTTTCAAAGTTCATTTTGAAGTTCTTTCGTTGAAGTGCAAGAGTTGGACTATTTCAGTAGTGTTTGGTGGTGGTTTACCTTGTCACAGTTACATTTTCCTGATTTTTCAAAGTTTATTTTGAATTGCTTTCGTTGAAATTCAAAAGTTGGAATATATCAGTAGTGTTTGGTTGTGGAGTACCTTGTCACATTTTCATTTTCTTGATTTTTCCCAGTTCATGTTTAATGTATTTATTTGAATTGCAAGAGTTGGAATATTTCATTAGTGTATGTTTGTGGTTTACCTTGTCACAGGTACATTTTCATGATTTTTCAAATTTCATTTTGAATTTCTTTCGTTGAAATGCAAGAGCTGGAATATTTCAGTAGTGTTTGGTTGTGGTTTACATTGTAACAGTTACATTTTCTTGATGTTTCTTAGTTCATTCTGTTTTTCTTTTGTTGAAATGCAAGAGTTGGAATATTTCAGTAGTGTTCGGTTGTGGTTTAACTTGTCACAGTTACATTTTCTTGATTTTTCAAAGTTCATTTTGAATTTCATTTGTTTAAATGAAAGAGTTGGAATATTTAAGTATTGTTTGTCTTTGGTTTAACTTGTCACAGTTACATTTTCTTGATTTTTCAAAGTTCATTTTGAATTTCTTTCTTTGAAAAGCAAGAGTTTGAATATTTCAGTAGTGTTTGTTTGTGATTTACCTTGTCACAGTTACATTCTCTTGATTTTTCAAAGTTCATTTGAATTTCTTTTATTGAAATTCAAGATTTGGAAGATTTCAGTAGTGTTTTGCTGTGGTTTACATTGTCACAGTTAAATTTTCTGGATTTTTCAAAGTTCATTTTGATTTTCTTAAGTTTAATTGAAAGAGTTGGACTATTTCAGTAGTGTTTGGTCGTGGTTTACATTGTCACAGTTACATTTTAGTGATTTTTCAAAGTTCATTTTGAATTTCATTCATTGAAATGCAAGAGTTGGAATATTTCAGTAGTGTTTGGTTGGGGTTTACCTTGTCACAGTTACATTTTCTTGATTTTTCAAAACTCATTTTGAATTTCTTTCGTTGAAATGAACGAATCGGACTATTTCAGCCGTGTTTGCTTATGGTTTACCTTGTCACAGTTACATTTTCATGACTTTTCAAAGTTCAATTGAATTTAATTCGTTGTAATTCAAGAGTTGGAATATTTCAGTGGTGTTTGGTTTCTGTTTACTTTGTCACAGTTACATTTTTATGATTTTTCAAGTCTCATTTTGAATTTCTTTCTTTGAAGTGCAAGAGTTGGAATATTTCAGTTGTGTTTGGTTATGATTTACCATGTCAAAGTTAAATTTTCATGATTTTAAAAAGTTCATTTTTAATTTCTTTATTTGAATTTCTAGAGGTGGACTCTTTAAGTAGTGTATGGTCGTGGTTTATCTTGTCAGAGTTACATTATCATGATTTTTCAAAGTTCATTTTGAATTTCTTTCCTTGAAAAGCAAGACTTGGACTATTTCAATAGTGTTTGGTTGTGGTTTACCTTGTCACAGTTGCATTTTCTTGATTTTTCAAAGTTCATTTTGAATTGCTTTCCTTGAAATGCAAGAGTTGGAAAATTTCAGTAGTGTTTGGTTATGGTTTACATTGTCACAGTTACATTTTCCTGATTTTTCAAAGTTCATTTTGAATTTCTTTCGTTGAAATGCAAGAGCTGGAATATTTCAGTAGTGTCTGGTCGTGGTTTACCTTGTCACAGTTACATTTTCTTAATTTTTCAAAGTTCATTTTGAATTTCTTTCATTGAAATGCAAGAGTTGGAATATTTAAGTAGCGTTTGGTTGTGGTTTACCTTGTCACAGTTACATTTTCTTGATTTTTCATAGTTCATTTTGAATTTCTTTCATTGAAATGCAAGAGTTGGAATATTTCAGTAGTGTTTGGTTGTGGTTTACCTTGTCACAGTTATATTTTATTGATTTTTCAAAGTTAATTTTTAATGTATTTCGTTGAAAAGCAATAGTTGGACTATTTAATTAGTTTTTGGTTGTGATTTAAATTTTCACATTTAAATTTTATTGATTTTTCAAAGTCCTTTTGAATTTCTTTCATTGAAATTCAAGATTTGGAATATTTCAGTAGTGTTTGGTTGTGGTTTACCTTGTCAAAGTTACATTTTCTTGATTTTTCAAAGTTCATTTCGAATTTCTTTCGTTGAAATGCACTAGTTTGGAATATTTCTAACGTGTTTGGTCGTGGTTTACCTTTTCACAGTTTCATTTTCGTGAATTTTCAATGTTCATTTTGAATTTCATTCGTTGAAATGTGATCGTTTGAATATTAAATCAGTGTTTTTTTGTGGTTTACCTTGTCACAGGTACAGTTACATGATTTTTCAAAGCTCATTTAGAATTTATTTCGTTTAAATGCACGAATTGGAATATTTCAGTAGTGTTTGCTTATGGTTTACCTTGTCACAGTTACATTTTCTTGACTTTTCAAAGTTCAATTGAATTTATTTCATTGAAATGCAAGAGTTGGAATATTTCATTAGTGTTTGGTTTTGGTTTCATTTGTCCCAGTTACATTTTTATGACTTTTCAAGGCTCATTTAGAATTTCTTTCGTTGAAATGCAAGAGTTGGAATATTTCAGTGGTGTTTGGTTATGATTTACCATGTCACAGTTAAATTGTCCTGATTTTTCAAAGTTGATTTTGTATTTCTGTCGTTGAAGTGCACGATAAGTAGTATTGAAGTAGTGTATGATAGTGGTTTACTTTGTCACAGTTACATTTTCCTGATTTTTCAATGTTCATTTTTAATTTCTTTCCTTGAAAAGCAAGACTTGGACTATTTCAGTAGTGTTTGGTTGTGGTTTACCTTGTCAGAGTTGCATTTTCTTGATTTTTCAAAGTTCATTTTTAATTGCTTTCGTTGAAATGCAGGAGTTGGAATATTTCAGTAGTGTTTGGTTATGGTTTACATTGTCACAGTTACATTTTCCTGATTTTTCAAAGTTCATTTTGAATTTCTTTCGTTGAAATGCAAGAGCTGGAATATTTCAGTAGTGTATGGTAGTGGTTTACCTTGTCACAGTTACATTTTCTTTATTTTTCAAAGTTCATTTTGAATTTCTTTCATTGAAATGCAAGAGTTGGAATATTTCAGTAGCGTTTGGTTGTGGTTTACCTTGTCACAGTTACATTTTCTTGAGTTTTCATAGTTCATTTTGAATTTCTTTCGTTGAAATGCAAGAGTTGGAATATTTCAGTAGTGTTTGGTTTTGGTTTACCATGTCAAAGTTACATTTTCTTGATTATTCAAAGTTCATTTTGTATTTCTTTCGTTGTAATTAAAGAGTTTTAATATTTCAGTAGTGTTTGGTTATGGTTTAACTTGTCACTGTTACATTTTCTTTATTTTTAAAAGTTCAATTTTCAATTTCTTTCGTTTAAATGAAATATCTGGACTCTTAATTAATTTTTTGAGTATTTTTTAAATTTCCAATTTTTCATTTTCTTTATTTTTAAATGTTATTTTTAATTTATTTAGTTGAAATGCAAGAGTTGGAATATTTCAGCAGTGTTTTGTTGTGGTTTACCTTGTCACAGATACATTTTCATGATTTTTCAAAGCTCATTTTTAATTTATTTCGTTGAAATGCAAGAGTTGGAATATTTCAGTAGTGTTTGCTTATGGTTTAAATTGTCACAGTTACATTTTATTGATTTTTCAAAGTTCATCTGAATTTATTTCTTTGAAATGCAAGAGTTGGACTATTTCAGTAGCGTTCGGTTGTGGTTTACATTGTCACAGTTACATTTTCTTGATTTTTCAAAGTTCATTTTGAATTTCTATCGTTGAAATGCAAGAGCTGGAATATTTCAGTAGTGTTTGGTTGTGGTTTACCTTGTCAAAGTTACATTTTCTTGATTTTTCAAAGTTCATTTTGAATTTCTTTCGTTGAAAAGCAATATTTTGAATATTTCAGTAGTGTTTGCTTGTGGTTTAACTTGTCTTAGTTTCATTTTCTCGATTTTTCAAAGTTCATTTGAATTTCTTTCATTGAAATGCAAGAGGTGGAATATTTCAGAAGTGTTTGGTTGTGGTTTACCTTGCCACAGTTAAATTTTCTTGATTTTTCAAAGTTCATTTTGAATTTCTTTCATTGAAATGCAATAGTTGGAATATTTCAGTAGTGTTTGGTAGTTGTTTACCTTGTCACAGTTACATTTTCTTGATTTTTCAAAGTTAATTTTGAATTTATTTCATTGAAATGCAAGAGTTGGAATATTTCAGTAGTGTTTGGTTGTGGTTTACCTTGTCACAGTTACATTTTCATGATTATTAAAAGTTCATTTTGAATTTCTTTCTTTTAAATTAAAGAGTTTGAATATTTAATTTGTGTTTTCTTGTGGATTACCTTGTCACAGTTTCATTTTCTTGATTTTTCAAAGTTCATTTTGAATTTCTTTCGTTGAAATGAAAGAGTTGGGATATTTCAGTGGTGTTTGGTTATGGTTCACCTTGTCGCAGTTACATTTTCTTGATTTTTAAAATTTCATTTCTAATTTCTCTCGTTGAAATGCAAGAGTTGGACTATTTCAGTGGTGTTTGGTTATGGTTTACCTTATCACAGTTACATTTTCTTGATTTTTCAAAGTTCATTTTGAATTTCTTTCATTGAAAAGCAAGAGTTGGAATATTTCAGTAGTGTTTGCTTATGGTTTACCTTTTCACAGTTTCATTATCTTGATTTTTCAAAGTTCATTTGAATTTCTTTCGTTGAAATGCAAGAGTTGGAATATTTCAGTAGTGTTTGCTTATGGTTTACATTGTCACAGTTACATTTTCTTGATTTTTCAAAGTTCAATTGAATTTCTTTCGTCGAAATGCAATAGTTGGAATATTTCAGTAGTGTTTGGTTATGGTTTACCTTGTCACAGTTACATTTTCATGATTTTTCAAAGTTCATTTAGAATTTCTTTCGTTGAAATGCAAGAGTTGGAATATTTCAGTGGTGTTTGGTTGTGGTTCACCTTGTCACAGTTACATTTTCTTGATTTTTCAAAGTTCATTTTGAATTTCTTTCATTGAAATGCAAGAGTTGGAATATTTCAGTAGTGTTTGGTTGTGGTTTACCTTGTCACAGTTACATTTTCTTGATTTTTCAAAGTTCACTTTGAATTTCTTTCGTTGAAATGCAAAAGTTGGAATATTTCAGTAGTGTTTGGTTGTGGTTTACCTTGTCACAGTTACATTTTCTTGATTTTTCAAAGTTCATTTGAATTTCTTTCGTTGAAATGCAAGAGTTGGAATATTTCAGTAGTGTT